>NC_056573.1:19022014-19111837 GCF_018340385.1 Cyprinus carpio | reverse complement strand
ACCAGGGCACAGTAGTACAGTGCAGAATCTTCCATTTCTGTTAAAAAGATGTTCAGAGCATACGTTGTTTGCTTTTCAGCTGTAGGGAAAGTCAAAGTGCGGCTCTCCCGGGACATTGAGCTCAGTGACAAATATAAGAAAACTCAATGAGCTCCTGGATAATTGTCAGTAGCCCTGCCAGGGTATTAAATGCTCCACTGTATCACAGAGGAGAGGGTAACATTGTTCCTGTAGAAGAAGACAAAACAATGCTAGTAGATGATTCCTTAAATTAAAGATGTTAAGGGTGTGATACAGAATTCTCATAACTTTGGATTGTAAAAGTTCAAAAAAAAAGTAAAAAAGAAATCAATAAAAATATATGGGATTAAAACGACCTTGGATGCAGAGAAATAAATGATCAAGACCCCGGGACAACATTGTCACCAATCGAAGGAACAAAAAAGACAATGGTACCTCAATGCAAACATTACTTCCTAAGTAACTTAATTCGTGATAGCAGATACTGGCTAATGAAAAACATGAATCGTGTTAAAACTTCATCCACTCCAGCAGAATATATGGGCTTTAAAGAACCCATGGTTGATCCTTGAAACCATTTGGACAGGAGTTGCATCAATATCTTAAATATGAACAATTAGGCAACATCAAACCACACCTTTCGGGGGTTTTAGTTGTTAGATATACTGAAATAATATTATCAATAACCACAATGTAAAGACATATTCCCATCTTGCCAATGCAAAAAGGAAGAAAAAGAAAGTTCATATTATTAATGTGGTGTATCTTTTATGGTAACACTAAGAAACAATATCCTTTTACTAGAATACTGGCCTAAACTGAATAATTGTAGGAGGCTACTCAGTGCTTTTAGATAGCTAAAGTAAGTTTTTATTTTTATTTTTTTTTTTTTTTTTTTTATGAACAATTAAATGTCTCCATTTAAAAACAAAGGCATTTTGAGAACGAAATGAAATTTAGTGTATATAGCCCAAAACAAAAGATCCTTGAATTTGGAGGCTCCATAAAAAACATTTGATACTCCCAATTCAATGTAACTGATGTTATTTATTGATTTAGTGATTTATTAAGACAACAGTTTCTTTGGATTATGAAAATGCTCTTTACAAAAATAATAAAAAAAAAAAAGTTGTGTTAAGAACGTGTTCACTGACAAGGGTGAGCTAAAAATGATGTTTTCTATGCTGTAGAAAAACTCCTTTTGAGAACCTTTGTTTTTTAGGAATGCTGAACTAACTGACGAAATCTGTGCACGATCATTTTAGTGGCTCCCCCGCTTAAGATCCTTGCTCTTGGGGGACCATTAAGCCGAAAGTATAATCAATTATATGGTCAAAATCTGTGTAAAAAAAAAAAAAAAAAATAAAAAAAATCACCATAGAGAATAAAACAACGCAATTATTTTGTCACAAGATAAGCTGCTAAACATAAAGCAAAGGGGCTGGGAGGTTAGTCCATGTATAGCGCCAACTATGTTCTGTTGGCAGCAAATCTGAGTTAAGTGTAATGTTTTCTCGTACAATTTAGTCAGGGAGATGGTACCTTTGGAGAGGTGTGAAGACGCATTGATGTGATTTGTGCCAGGTATAAGGGGGATAATTGTGGGATGCATTTGGTTATTGAGACAGGCTGAAGTACTTAGTATGTAACTGAAGCTCATCTTTCTTAATGAGGTATTTGGGCGGTTTGTGTATAGAGCAAGTGTAGAGTCAGCGCACGGGGGCAACAGGGCACACGGTAGTAACAGGAAAGAATCTGTATTCTTCAGCAGAGAGATATTTAGGACACTGGGTTGGTTGTCTTTATTAACTTGCAGCAGTAATCGGGGTGGCTGTCGTTTAAATCATATCTCCATTTGGAAGATGTTAGAAGGAGGAAACTCGGTCAGTTGGATCTGGGTTATTGTTCCTGTACCATTGCATATTTTGTGAACAGGAGCTGTATATTCTTTATAGCTACAGGACAAAGAAGCACTGTCCTGCTTACACATCTTTATATTCAGTGACAAAGGGTTTGATGTGCATCTGCCTCTGTGTGCCCTGGTAATGGAGATTAAAAGACCACTTATAGAACAGTAATATAAAATTGTAAAACATAGTAGCAACCTAAGTTAAAAAAACGTAAACCAGCCTAGAGTGGAGTAAAAATTGTGCAACTTTATCTTACCAATACACATCCACAAAAAAGTGAGGGAGAGTAAAAATAATCATGACAGCAGAAATCTGGAAGAAGACTCTGAGAGGACTTGAGGTATCCATTCCAGACTGGATGTCTTTGAATTCTGACATCCTCCCACTCAGATTAAAAGCTGCTTCTGCATCTGATATTGAGCTCCGCCCTATGGGAAAGTTATTTAGTTTAGCCTGCTTTTTTTATGGTGTCTTTATATTCAAACCTGTTAACATGACATTTAGCAGTCACTGCATACTCAGAGGTAAACAATTTTTTATAATGTTATAAAGATTCTAGCTTTATCAATGCATAGAATTAATATATATATTCTCTAAAACATGCCTTCATGCTTCATTTTATAGCCCCAGTCAACTGGAGTCATCACAATGTTTTGAAAAAATTGGTTGTTTGAAATCAGTGTATGGGGCACCAGGGCCACAGTAGTACAGTGCAGGGAATCGTTCCATTCTGTTAAAAAGATTGTTCAGATGCATCCGTTTGTTTGCTTTTTCAGCTTGTTCGATGAAAGTCAAAGTTGCAGGCTATCACCTCACGGTGAGTTGAGTTAAGTGTGTAAGAAACTCAATTTGAGATCTTGGATATTGTCAGTATCACTGCAGTGTATTAACATCTCCACTGTAATCACAGGAGAGGGTAACATTGTCTCCTGTAGAAGAAGAAACAACAATGCTATTTAGATTATTCCTTAAATTAAGATGTTAATGTGTTGTTGATACAGAATTTCTCATAACCTTTGGATTAAAAGTAAAAAAAAAAAAAATAAATCAATAAAAAAATATGATTAACTGAACCTTTGAGCAGAGAAATAATGATCAAGACCAGGGACAACATTTCACCAATGAAGGAACAAAAAAGACAATGAGAATCAATGCTAAACATTACTTCCTAAGTAACTAACTCGTATAGCAGGAGCTGGCTAATGAAAAACGATGAATCGTGTAAAACTCCTCCCTCCAGCAGAATATGGTTTAAAGAACATTGTTGATCTCAGAACATTTGGAATGAGTTTAACAATATCTTAAATATGAAATATTAGGCAACATCAAACCAATTCTAGTTAGAGATATACTGAAATAATATTATCAATAACCAAATGTTTAAATACATATTCACATCTTGCAAGCAAAAAACAGGAAAAAGCCATATATTAATGTTGTATTTTTATAGATAACTAAGAAACAAATATTCATACTACTAGAATACTGGCTAAAAACTGAATATGAGTTACTCAGTGCTTTTAGATAGCTAAAGTAAGTTTTTTTTTTTTTTTTTTTTTTTTTTTTTTTTATGAACAATTAAAATCTACATTTAAAAACAAATGCCTTTGAAACTGAATGAAAATTAATTAATATATCTTAAAAAAAGATCCTTGAATTGATGATCCATAAAAAACATTGATATCCCATTTCAATTTCACTGATTTTATTTATTTATTTATTTATTTATTAAGAAAAAGTTTCTTTGGATTATTAAAATGCTCTTTACAAAAATAATAACAAAAAAAGTTATTTTAAGAACTGTTCACTGAAAGGGTGAACTAAAAATGATTTTTCTATGCTGTGAAAAACTCCTTTTGGAACCTTTGTTTTTAAGAATGCTGAACTAACTGACAATATCTTGCACATCAGATATTTAAATCATTGACCATTAAGCAAAGTATAATCAATTATATGGTCAAAATCTGTGTAAAAAAAAAAAAAAAAATCACCATAGAATAAAACAACAATTATTTTGTACGATAAACTCGCTTATAAAAGCAAAGGGGCTGGGAGGTTAGTCATATAGCGCCACCTCCTGGCAAATACGGTTAAGTGTAATGTTTTCTGTACAATTTTAGTCATGGGGAGATGGTACCTTTGGAGTGAATAACGCATGATGTGATTTGTTCCAGTGAAAGGATGGGCTATTGTGTGTGATGCATTTGGTATTTGAGACAGGATGAAGTACTGTATGTAACTGAAGCTTCATCTTTCTTTAATGATGACATGGGGAGGTTTTTGTATGATGCAGTTAGAGATTTCATTGCACTGTGGGCAACAGGGCACACAGTAGTACACAGCAGAATCTGTCTCTTCAGCAGAAGAGATATTTAGATCCACTTTGTTTGTTGTCTTTATTAACTGCAGCAGTAAATCTGGGTGGTCTGTCTTCACTCATATCTCCATTTTTGGAAGATGTTAAAGGAGGAACTCCGGTTTGGATCTGGGATATTGTCTGTACCATTGTAAATTTTGTACAGTAGCTGTATAGTCTTTATAGCTACAGGACAAAGTAACACTGTCACCAACACATATTTATATTCAGTGACAAGGGTTTTATTTGCATCTGCCTCTGTGTGCCCTGGTAATGGAGATTAAAAGACTTATTAGACAGTAATTAAATTGTAAAACATAGTAGCAAATAAGTAAAAAAAGTAACAGCCTAGATTGGAGTAAAAATTGTGCAACTTTATCTTACCAATACACATCCACAAAAAAGTGAGGAGAGTAAAAATAATAATCATGACAGCAGAAATCTTGAAGAAGACTCTGAGAGACTTGAGTATCATTCAGACTGGATGTCTTTGAATTCTGACATCCTCCCTCAGATTAAAATGCTTCTGCATCTTGATATTGAGCTCCGCCCTATGGGAAAGTTATTTAGTTTAGCCTGCTTTTTTATGGTGTCTTTATATTCAAACCTGTTAACATGACATTTAGCAGTCACTGCATACTCAGAGGTAAACAATTTTTTATAATGTTATAAAGATTCTAGCTTTATCAATGCATAAATTAATATATATATTCTCTAAAACATCACCTTCATGCTTCATTTTACTTAACTGATCCAACTGGAGTCATCACAATGTTTTGAAAAATTGGTTGAAATCTGATGTATGATCTATGTCTGCTGCTAATGATGTTTTTGCACAGTGTTGCAGTGTTTCCCATCACTATGGGCACCAGGGCACAGGTAGTACAGCACAGAATCTTTCCATTTCTGCCTGAAAAACCCTAAGATTCATGCATTTATTACGTTCATCAGCCACAGATGAAAGTTCAAAGTGCAGGATCTGACCGGCCATTGAGCGCAGTGACAAATATAAGGAACTCTATTTGAGATCCTGGATATTGTCGATACCACTGCAGTGTATTAACACCTCCACTGTAATCACAGGAGAGGGTAACATTGTCTCCTGCTGTGATGTGCTTCTCTGGGACCAGTGGGTTTATTGTATTTGCATCAGCATTTTCTGTGTAGAAGAAGAATCAAAATATGATAAATCATTCCTTTGGGCTAAATTAAATTTAAGATGCAGTTCACATTGAATATATAATAATAGGATAAAATGTAAAAAAAAAAAAAAAACACAGACAAAAATAACTGAGAATCAGTTTCCTCCTAAAACTCAGTATAGCTGGAGCTGGGTAATGAAAAACTTGAATCCTATAGCTCCTTCCTCTGGCAGAATATGTATAAGAAGGATAATATGATTATTATTTATTTAAGTCAGCAATAGGTGAAATGATCTTTACGGAAATATTTTAGCTATCTCAGACAGTTCAGGATGAGTCTAAAGTAAGAATTAGCATATGCTAAAATATCCATAAAATAAAATATATGGAATATGTAGTTCAGCAATTCCTGGAATATTATCAATAAACATTTACCTGAAAGATGCTTTACCTGAAAAAATATATTGCAAGCAAGAACACTGCAGCATTGATGCAAGCTCTCTTTTTATAGTAACCTTAGGAGTAACCAATTTGGTTAACCAACGTAATCTGAAACAAACTGACAGTATCTTGCAGATCAAGCATGTCAGACTCTGACTTTAAAACATACAAATGATCATCAATACAGGGGCAAAATCTGACCTGTGTGAAATAACAAAAAAGACAGACAATTAATCTAATAATAATAATAAAAATGGAAGATCATATGCAGCTGAAGATGCAAACTGAATTGACTGAAAAACTCACAATATACATACAGCGCCACCCTTCTGGCATAAAAAGTACTATTTCAGTCATATTGGGAAATGCAAACTTTTCACTATATGACTGTATTATGTATTATGTTATGAGTTTGTTTTAGCAAAATGTTACAGACTATAGTGGTGATGATGCACTGGCCATTGGGACAGGATGAAGTAAGTGTTTGAGGCTTTCATCTTTCTTTAATGATGAAATGGGAGGTTTTTTGTATGATGCAGTTGGGTTTCCTGTCACTGTGGGCACCAGAGGCAGTTTGTGGGCACCGGGCACAGTAGTACCTGGCAGAGTCTGTCTCTACAGCAGAAGGAGATATTTAGATCCACCTTGTTTGTTTGTCTTTATTAACTGCAGCAGTAAATCTGGGTGGTCTGGTCGTCACTCATAGCTCCATGTTGGAAGATGTAAAGGAGGAACTCCGGTTTGGATCTGGGATATTGTCTGTACCATTGTAAATTATTTACAGTACCTGAATAGTCTTTATAACTGCAGGACAGAGTAATACTGTCACCAACACGTTTATTTTCATTCAGTGACAAGGGTTCAATTTTCTGCCTCTGTGCGCCCTAGTAATGGAGAGTAAAGCCTAATTAGACAGTAATTAAATGGTAAAAAGTAGGAAGTAGAAAATAAGTAAAAGGTATAGACTGGAGAGAAAAAATAAAACTTTATCTTACCAAAACACATCCACAAAAAAAACAGAGGAGAGTGAAAATAATCATGACAGCAGATATTTGAAAAGAAGAACTCTGAGAGACTTGAGTATCATTCAGACTGGATGTCTTTGAATTCTGGACATCCTCCCTCAGATTAAAATGCTTCTTCATCCTGATATTAAGCCCCACCCACTGGAAAAATTTAGTTTTGCTTGTATTTCTCTAATGAAGTCTTCATACTTAAACCAGTTCATGTGACCTGCGATTCAAAGTCTCTGCCAATGTGTATTAAAGAAAAGACATAAGAAGACTGTAATAGTTTTTTAAACTTTAGCTGAAAACATTAATTGGTGGAGTTATTTCTCTCTCACATATCTGTTTTTTTTATTGCAAAATCACAATAATGATACAGAACAAACGGAATATTGGAGATCTAGTTGCTTATTTTTACATTCTTAATGGCATTTTTCTTATTTCCATTTTTTTTCATGTTCATGATAACACCCAAGTGGTCATCATTTTTTTTTTTTCACCATTTTTATTGAACTTTTATATATTATACTTATATTTATATTATACAAATATACCAGGTAGCATCACCAACTGATTTAAGTTGTATCGATCCTTGTGGATTCATTAAGAGATGCTTGTGTTACTGATGGCTGATTAAGTCACAGAAATATTACATACTGTAGAATACATGTGTTTGTTAAGCATCAATTAAAAGCATGACTAATATACAGAAAACATTTTGTGCAGAGGAAAAGAGATTCCTGTCACTGTGGGCTGCAGGGGCACAGTAATACTGTGCAGAGTCTGATACTTTAGCAGGGCTGATTTCCAGTTCCATGAGCTTTCTGTGTTTGTCAACTTTAGCAGATAACCAGTCGGCTGATGGATCTTCTTTAACTGGATCTCCAGATTCAGTCATGAACAGAAGGAGTTCTGGTTTGGATCTTTGATACTGACGATACCACAGCAGATTTAAAACAACACCAGTGTAGTTGCAGTAGAGAGCAACTCTGTTTACCATCTTGAGCTGTGTTTTCAGAACCCATGAGATGTTATTAGATCACCAAGAGAGTCTCCTAAAAGAAAAAAAGACATGCTAAATTCAATATTGTGATCTGATAAATGCAATACTAACATTTTTAAAACTAAAAGAGGAGTGGTGAGAAAATAAATGAGTCTCACCTGCAAGCACTGAAATATATTACAAGTGCACAGAGCAGCATGATGGAATGAAATGACAAACTCAGATGTGTTTTGCCTGACTGGAGCACAGTGATTTAAGCCTGGAGCTCCACCCTGTGGCAAGATTTGACCTACCATGACGAGTGTTGAGCTGATTGTGTGCATGAGGGATACAGACAAGAGAAGAATGCCATCTTTTGGGTGAAAAAAAAAACCACACAAAACAAACAAACAAAACACACACACAAAACAAACTATTGAAGCTTTCATACTAAAAAGACAAACTAAAATGTGTTATGCACATGGAAATTACTGTAACATAATCTGAACATATATTCCACATTTCCTATCCATTTTAATTGAAATGAAACATTAGATGAAAGATTTCCATATATCTTAAACAATGGGGTTGGATCATTCATTGAGGTGTCAAACTGAAGTATAAAATCAGTAACAGTACAAAATGACTGAAATCAGAGTTTTTGTACAGTGCTTCTGGGCTTTCTGTCACTGTGGGCCTCAGAGGGCAGTAGTACAGAGCAGAATCTGTTACTTTAGCAGAAGAGATTGTAAGATTCACTTGTTTCTTCTCTTTTGAGTCTTTTGCTGACAGACGAAGAGAAGGCTCAGATGCCTCTGAATTTTCATTTACAAGTATCAGGAATTCTGGTCTGGAAATCCCCAAAATTTTCGATACCATTGCAGGTCATATACAAAACCACTGTAGTTACAGGACAGCGTCACGTTGTCACCTCTGAAAATGTGTTTTTTCAGAAGACAATGGCTGTATTGTGTCAGCAAAGGAATTTCCTGTATGGACAAAATGCATGCAATTGTATTAATTAAATTGATACTAAGTAACTTGTTCACAATGTGATACAATTTTAATACATAAAATATATATTTTTAATAAAATAAACAATAAAAAAAATGTTTTTACCTATGAGTAATGTCAGTGGTATCCAACAAAACAGAAACATGATGGTTTCTGATGTAGAGTGATTGTAAAACTATCAAAGCAGGATGACTCTAAATGAATCAGCCTTTCAAACATTCAACTTTGTGAATTATTATGCTCCACCCCCTGGCTGAGGCTTTGTCTTCTTTCTTGATGGGCTGTTTTTCTCTAAAAATGAAAATACCTGACAATGTTTCATTAGATTTAGAGAAAAAAAGAACAACCGTTGCAACAATGATTTATTGTGCATGATTAGAAGTTGGTGTCACATTTTTTGTTTAATGTAAGATGTGTTAAGGTATTAAGTTTTTGTACAGAGCATGTGGGTTTCCTGTCACTGTGGGCACCAGGGCACAGTAGTACATGGCAGAGTCTGTCTCTTCAGCAGGAGAGATCTTCAGATCCACTTGTTTGTTGTCTTTTTTAACTGCAGCAGTAAATCTGGGTGGTCTGTCTTCACTCATAGCTCCATTTTCTAAGATATAAAGGAGGAACTCCGGTTTGGATCTGGGATATTGTCTGTACCATTGTAAATTTTTGTACAGTAGCTGTATAGTCTTTATAGCTACAGGACAAATTAACACTGTCACCAACACGTCTATTTACATTCAGTGACAAGGGTTTTATTGCATCTGCCTCTGTGTGCCTGGTAATGGAGATTAAAAGCGTTATTAGACAGCAATTAAATGGTTAAAACAGTAGCAAATAAGTAAAAAAAAGTAACTGCCTAGATTGGAGTAAAAAAATACAACTTTATCTTACCCATACACATCCACAAAAAAGTGAGGAGAGTAAAAATAATCATGACAGCAGAAATCTGAAGAAGAATCTGAGAGACTTGAGTATCATTCAGACTGGGATGTCTTTGAATTCTGACATCCTCCCTCAGATTAAAATGCTTCTACATCTTTATATTAAGCTCCGCCCTATGGGAAAGTTGTTTAGTTTTTATACCTTAGTCTTTAAACCAGTTAATGTGATCTGTGGTTCAAAGTCTCCTGCAGTGTATATTAAAGAAAAGGCATAAGACGTTTGTAATACTTAAACTTTAGCTGATACAGCAGCAGAGGAGATCTCCAGATCCACACGTGTTGGTATTATGGATGCTAGTGGACATATGCGGCACTACAAATTTGGTGTGGATTTATCAACTAGGCAGCAAAACACACAACTTCGATCCGGTCTTCTGTCGAAACCAGTGGAGATGGTAAGCTGATACGTCAAAGGTACAGGACAGAGTAGCATTACTGCCTTCATTTAAAAAGACACATGCTTTATCTGAACTGACAGGAATCTTATTAGCTTAACCTGCAAAGTAGATGAACAATCCAGTGTTACCAAAATCATAAAGCTTTACATTAATATAATACAATTATTTAAAGGTGTCAAAAGTCTGTGGCTTACCATAACTCAAGACAAATGTTAAAAACAGAGCACATGATGATCATTGTTGTATGTGGTTTGAATTTAATGATCTATAAGTGGGTGTATCAAGCCTCTTTGAGCTCTTCTGCTCTATTCCACATTAAGCTCTGCCTGTCTATGGAAATATGTGTTGTGTTGATCCTTTTGGATTCATTAAGAGATGCTTGTGTTACTGATGGCTGATTCAATCACAGAAATAATACATACTGTAGAGTATGTGTGTTTTAAGCATCAATTAAAAGCATGACTTATATACAGAAAGATTATGTACAGAGGAAAAGGGTTTCCTGTCACTGTGAGCTTCAGGGCACAGTAATACTGTGCAGAGTCTGATACTTTAGCAGGGCTGATTTCCAGTTCCATGAGCTTTCTGTGTTTGTCAACTTTAGCAGATAACCAGTCGGCTGATGGATCTTCTTTAACTGGATCTCCAGATTCAGTCATGAACAGAAGGAGTTCTGGTTTGGATCTTTGATACTGACGATACCACAGTAGATTATAAAACAGTACCAGTGTAGTTGCAGGAGAGAGTAACACTGTTACCCTCTTGAGCTTGTTTTTCAGAACCATGAGATGTTATTAGATCCCCAAGAGAGTCTCCTGAAAAAAAAGACATGCTAAATTCACTATTGTGATCAGATAAATGCAGTACTAACATTTTTTAATTAAAAAGAGGTGGTGATAAAATAAACGAGTCTCACCTGCAAGTACTGAAAATATTCCAAGTGCACAGAGCAGCATGATGGAATGAAATGACAAACTCAGATGTGTTTTTTCCTGACTGGAACACAGTGATTTAAGCCTGGAGCGCCACCCTGTGGCAAGATTTGACCTTCCATGACGAGTGTTGAGGGACACAGAAAACAGAAGAACGCCCTCTTCTGGGTGAAAACAAACACATTTAGACTTTCACAAATCACTGAGGACTTGGACAGTATTTGTATTTTTACCCTTTGATAATGACTTCTGCCAAGTTAGAAGTTCTTATGTATTCCTCTTAGAGCTGTTCTCAAGGTTTATACTTGGACATTAGTTTATAGAAAAATGTAATAAAATAAAAATAAAAAATAGAAAACATTGAGTTACTAAAAATTTCATACTAAAGTAACAAACTAAAATTTTTGTTGTGCACATGGGAATTACTGGAGCACCTCATAATGTGAACATATATTGAATATTTATTCCATTTTAAGAAATTGAAATCAAACAGAAAATTAAAGCCTTCTGTATAATGGAATAGGGTTGGATTATTAATGGAAATTTTACATTTAAGTATAAATTTAGTCACACACACACACTAAAAAACTGTAAATTTTAATTCACAAAGATAAAGCAAATAAACATGAAATTTTGAAGTAGAAAGAATGATGTAATAAGCAAAAAAAAAAGTAATGCCGTTTTATTTGTAAGTTTGAAATACAAAATCATCCGACTGAAATCAGAGTTTTTGTACAGTGCTTCTGGGCTTTCTGTCACTGTGGGCCTCAGAGCGCAGTAGTACAGAGCAGAATCAGTCACTTCAGCAGAAGAGATTGTAAGAATCACTTGTTTCTTCTCTTTTGAGTCTTTTGCTGACAGACGAAGAGAATGCTCAGATGCCTCTGAATTTTCATTTACAAGTATCAGAAAACTCCAGTCTAGATCCCATATATTGCCGATACCATTGAAGATTGTATACAAAACCGCTGTAGTTACAGGACAGAGTCACATTGTCGCCTTTGAAAATATGCCTTTCAGAAGACAATGGCTGTATTGTGTCAGCAAAGGAATTTCCTGAATGGATAAAATGCAACTGTATTAATTAAAATAACACTGAAGGTAAGAAACTTGTGCACAAATTTATATATAATATAGCACATCAAAATAAAAGAATTTTTAGTAAACAAGAATAAAATCATGAATTAAATTATTTACCTATGAGTAATGTCAGTGGTATCCAACAAAAAAGAAACATCATGGTTTCTGATGATGAATGATTGTAAAACTATCAAACCAGGGTGACTCTAAACGAACCAGCCTTTCACACATTCAAAGACTTTGTGAATTTGCTCCACCCCCTGGCTGAGGCTTTATCTTGGATGATGGGTTGTCCTTTTCTTAGAATCAGAAGACCTAACAGTGTTTCATTAAAATTTGGAAAAATAAGAACAGTTGCATCATTGATCTGTTGTGCGTGATTAGAAGCTGGTGTGTCACAATGTTTGTGTAATGCAAGATGTGTTCATGTATTAAGTTTTTGTACAGAGCAGGTGGGTTTCCTGTCACTGTGGGCACCAGGGCACAGTAATACACAGCAGAGTCTTTGATTTCAGTAGATGAGATCTCCAGCTCCACTTCTGTGATTTCTTTTTTAGCCATCGCTTTGAGACGTAAAGTGGATTCGGATGAAACTGCTGTCTCTGTGTTAAAAATAAGGTACTCTGGTCTGGATCTTGGATATTGGCGATACCACTGAAAGCTTGGCCCAATGCCACTGTATTTGCAAGAGATAACAGCACTTTGTCCAACTACAACATGCTTTTCTGGTAAGAGAGATTTATTGTATTTGCACCAGCACTCTCTGTAAAAGAAGAGAAGAGAAAATGTTTTTAAAGTAATTTTTGTTCAACATAACTGTAAAATCTAAGTGATGCAGAAGAGAGTTACTGTAACATGTTCAGTCGACTGGTACTGACGTTAATGCAATAGTGAGCGTTAAATTATTACTTACCCATAAGCAGTGAATATACAATAAAGACAACAGTAAACATGGTCACTGATCAGCAGACAGAAAGCTTGAAGTGTTAAACTCAACCTTGAGTGAGTCACATTTAGCTTGAGCTTGAGCATCGGACTGCAGAGCTCCACCCTGTGGCAAAGAAGTGGGCAACAACAGACATCTTTGTGTTGAGGTTACAGTGTTATGTTCATGTTATATTCATACTTTCATAATTACATTTTCTGTAATGAAAGATGTAGCTTATCATCAATGACTAAATATAAGATCTTTATAAGAGTTTAGTGCTGTAATACAGTGAAGCAGCTTCTCAGCTCAGAAGAGCACCTTCTTGTGGGTCAAACTTGAATGACTGTTTCAAACTTTTCAGCTTCATGATACTGTGAGGTCCAAAAGTCACAAAATCAGGTACTTATTATGTAATTTAAACATGGAAATGAGTGAATGAATATATATGTAATGAAAACTATTAAACTATGTTAAACAAATATGAAAAATTGCATTTTTAGTAGTGATCTCAGACTTTTGAACCTCAGTGTATGTTGATGAAAAGAATTAGCTGTATATCAGTTTCTTTGATGTGAAGTTAATACTGTACTTTGTTCACTTTGTTGCTGCTGTTTGATTGAAAGACACTGGACAAATGTTTACATTTGTAAAATTTAATTTAGTATTTTATTTAATGCTGCATCAAGCTTTCATTACTGAGGTTTACAAATACATGTCAGTTCAGATTTATGTTATATCAAAGGTTTCGGTACAGTGTTCGCAGGTTTCCTGTCACTGTGGGCTGCAGGGCGCAGTAGTACAGAGCAGAATCTGTTTCTTCAGCAGAGGAGATTGTAAGATTCACCTGTTTTAGGTCTTTTGTAGCTATTGCTGACAGACGACCTGAAAGATCAGGTTCTGAATATTCTGTGACAAGAATGAGGTGCTCTGGTCGAGATCCAGGATATTGACGATACCACTGCAGATTGTTTACATCGCCACTGTAGTTACAGGAAAGTATCACATCTGTACCTCTGACAAGATGCTTTTCAGAGTATAATGTTTGTATTGTGTTTGCAAAGGAATTTCCTGAAAAAAAAAGATATTAATTTTTATTATTAAACTAAATATTTTAGCATCTCTGCTCTCACTTCAGCCACATGCCCCATTTTGTTTTTTTCCATTGTTTAACCTTTATCAAGACTCTAAAAATCCAAACATCTTACCTATCAATAATAAAAATGACATCCAACAAAGGAGAAACATGATGGATGGTCTGCAGAGAAGGAGTAATGCCAAAGTAAAGTGACTCTGAGCAGCCTCTTGCACTGTCAGTATGTCAGGAAGAGCACCACCCTCTCTTCCCAGTCTTCTTATTTTCTCATAATGACTGGACTTGTCTCTACATGACAATATCTTAATATTTTAAATTTTTTAGATGTAAAGTTTATTAGAAGTTCATTAATAGATAATGGTCATTGTGTCTGCAATATATGTTTTTTTTTAATTCATTTTTTTTAAGGTGCACCTCTTATGGAAACGTATTTAAAAACCTTGTAAGTTTTAAAAGATGGACATTACTATAGTGGATTTGACAAGAATAGAAGATACATATGATAAATGTCAGGTAATATTTATTACACTGTAAAAGGAAATAAATACTGTTGCTGCTGTAAAGTTTGTGACTCTGTATATACATTTCTCCTGCAGCCATTCAAAAAATGCTTTTCAGATATATGTTAAGTGTTACTGTGGGCACCAGTGCACAGCAGTATATCGCAGAATTTCAGTTTTGGAGATCTCCAGGTTCTTTTGGGCCTCATCAACATGACGGTCCTTCTGCTCTGGACCCAAATTTTCTCATACATAACAGGGAATAAACTCAGAATGGCAGCGAAAATGCTCAGAAATGTCAGCCTGGGGCAAAACAAGACGTCGCAGTGAGTGTGAACGCTGGTTAAATAGGCCAGTGATGAGCAACACCTGTGCAGGTAATCAGTCCAGTACGGGGTTATGGGAAATGGAGTCCGGGGAGAAGGTTAATACTCGGGTGAGGGTGCCCTCCGGTGGCCATCGGAGAGAGCAACAGAGGTCTGATTCATGACAGGTATGTACCACTTTTTTTTATATTTTCTCTTACGTAGTTGCAGGAAAGAGTCACCTTTCCTCCTTCTAAAACATACTGTTTAGTATACTGGGTTATTATTTCATATGCAGAAGCATTTCCTAGGTAAAAAATGTTAAGAACAAAAGAATAACAGTCAGCTTAATGCAGATTCACTGATTGTATCTCTTAATTTAAATCTAGTCTATAGATTTGATTCATATATAACAAATGTGAATTACTTTATTTTTAAATTTAAAAAAGTACCTGTACGAGAAGTGCTAAAACTGTGAGGTAAAAAATCAACACTGTGACAGGTGAAGATTATATAAAAAAATTAGCAACACAAGAGCCGAGTTCTCTCTCTGTGGAAATGTTTTTTGAACTCCTACCCACCATCATAAAGCTCCACCCTGAGGACTGAGTAAAATCTGTCAGTTAGTGGCAATATGATAAAACAATAGGTATCTTAACAACCTTAGTGTAGACATGAGAATATATGTAGCCTATTAATTAATCTCTCAGCTAACGCTAACAGGGAACATTCTCGGAATATATACTGTCTTGTAGATACTAGGAAATAGGTTTTATCCTCAAAGGTGAAGAAAGAAACATTGTAACAATGGCATGAAAAACTTTAAATGTAGACAACAGCACCACAAATAAATATGCATGTTCATTTATTTTTATACAGTAGATAGTGATATTGCACTTTTTACCAGCTATGACTGTGCATCAGTGGTTTGCATCTAGTGCATCAACTAATAATAATAACATCAGTAGTTTGAACAGCGAGGGTGTTTTCTGTCAGCAGCCTACAGCTGACAAGATCCTACGTCAACAATGTTTGTGCTTTTTTGTAGTTTTAGATGCACGCCTAAACGTACCTTTCTATTAAGTTATTAAAATGAAGAAACCATCCTCCAGACCTGAGATACTGCACATAGCATAATAGAGACAGAACAAAAGTATGGATTAATGTAAAATTTCAAACTGATAAGTGAATACTCTCTATTTGTTAATCTTGCTTTTATTTTTTGCTTTGATTTTGTTTTCAGTCACATTTTTATCAGTGTTAATGACCATGAATATGAATTAATAACCATCTATACCCATCATTCTGTACAAGAGAAAAAAAAAATTCACTTGTAGCACCAGGATCAGAGTGCACTGTAGTCAAATGTGAGAGTCATATCTCAGGTTTTTGTACAGTGTTGAAGGGTTTCCTGTTACTGTGGGCACCAGGGCACAGTAGTATATTGCAGCGTCTGCCATCTCAGTTTTGGAGATCTCCAGATCTAGTTGTTTTTCATTCATTTGAACTTGAGCAACATAACGATCCTTCTGCTGTGCTCCCGCACTTTCAAAAGCTTGCAAGATAAATTCAGGTGCAGTGTTGGAAGACTGTCTGTACCACTGAAGACTGTTAATATTGTTTCCACTGTAGTTGCAAGAAATAGTAATGTTTCCTCCTTCTAAAACATGCTGTTTAGTAGAGCGGGATGTTATTGCATTTGCAAGAACGGTATCTGGAAAGACAATAAGAGAAGAAGATTACATTAATTCAGCATGAGTATGTATTTATGCAATGTATTTATATATTCTCAAAAAAACAACAACAACATATAGCTATGATATAAATATAAATCAATCACCTGTAAGAAGTGCCATGACTGTAAAGTAAAAGAGCAGCATCGTCATACTGAGACACAGGAAGAGCAAAAGCAGTCCTGACTTAAGTGCCTGTATTTCTTTTGTAGTCCCACCCTAAGAACAACTCCCTGCTCTGTGCAGGAGACTTCCTTGTTCTCAAACTTTTTTTTTAATTGCAAGAAAATAAACAGCACCACATTTAAATATGACATGCTTGCAGTGGTAGAATAAATGAAGCAAAAACAAGAAAACGTGTAATGAATAGATCAGCATTTAGATTTCTGTGTTAATTATCCATCATGCTATGCACTGAGGCTGACTTACTTCTGTAGTATCAACTAAAAATATCTACTGTACTGTATATTATTCAGAAAGTTGTGTGGTGAATTTTGAGATCATTATGTGCATGAGGACCATAACAGTTCTTAGTGCACAGCACCCTCTTCTGGGCAAAGTGAGTTACTTGTGACACAACAAATGCATAAAATTTTCTTTTCTCTTCTTTTTCTTTTTTTTTTTTTCTTTTTTTTTTTTTTTTGGATTACCAGGGTTTGGAAAGATGACATGACCTTAACTATTTCTGCCGACGTTAAATAATTGATGTGTTACATGCCAGGTTTTTGTACAGTGTTCTCAGGTTTCCTGTCACTGTGGGCTGCAGGGCGCAGTAGTACAGAGCAGAATCTGTTTCTTCAGCAGAGGAGATTGTAAGATTCACTTGTTTTAGGTCTTTTGTTGCTTTTGCTGACAGACGACGGGAAAGATCAGGTTCAGAATATTCTGTGACAAGAATGAGGTACTCTGGTTGAGATCCAGGATATTGACGATACCACTGAAGATTATTACTTTGCCACTGTAGTTACAAGTAAGAATCACTTTTTCACCTCTGAAAACATGCTTTTCAGAGGATAGTGGTTGTATTGTGTTTGCAAAAGAAATACCTGTAAAAAAAAGAAACGCATCTTTATTAATAAAAAAGAAAACAGATTTAGCATCAAAACTTCATGCATTATTTGCTCTAAAATTAAGTTTGTCCACATTTATTGGGGACGATACCCTGAAAATTAGAATGTCTCTTACCGAAGAATAATGAAAGTGTCCAGCAAAAGAGAAACATGATGGATGATCTTCAGAAAAGGGCCGATGACAAAGTCAGTGAAAGTAGAGAGACTTTGCATCAGCATCTTAGTGAGAGAGCTCCGCCCACTGAGTCTTCATATTCTGTGATAAATACTGTCTCTATGTAGCAAACACTTTGTTGGATGTTAGAAGAATATCATTTTGATATCATTAAAAGTTTTAGAAAGATTGCTAAACATGTAAATAATCTATTCCTCCTCATCTCAGGTTTTTCATGGCAGAGTCTATCTCTTCAGCAGGAGAGATCTTCAGATCCAATTTTTTTTTTGTCTTGATTAACTGCAGCAGTAAATCTGGGTGGTCTGTCTTTACCCATATCTCCATTTTGTAAGATGTAAAGGAGGAACTCCGGTTTGGATCTGGGATATTGTCTGTACCATTGTAAATTATTTACAGCACCTGTATAGTCTTTATAGCTACAGGACCAAGTAACACTGTCACCAACACGTTTATTTTCATTCAGTGACAAGGGTTTTATTGTGTCTGCCTCTGTGTGACCTGGTAATGGAGAGTAAAATCCTAATTAATAAATCAAACAGTAACCACTGGTAAAAAGTAGTAGTAAATAAGTAAAAAGTAGCAGGTCTTAATTGGAAAGAGAAAAAATACAACTTTATCTTACCCATACACATCCACAAAAAAGTGAGGAGAGTAAAAATAATCATGACAGCAGAAATCTGAAGAAGACTCTGAAATACTTGAGTATCATTTAGACTGGATGCCTTTGAATTCTGACATCCTCCCTCAGATTAAAATGCTTCTTCATCCTGATATTAAGCTCTGCCCTATGGGAAAGTTATTTAGTTTCTTATACCTTAGTCTTTAAACCAGTTAATGTGATCTGTGGTTCAAAGTCTCCGGCAGTGTATATTAAAGAAAAGGCATAAGATCCACACGTTTGGTATTATGGATGCTAGTGGACATATGCGGAAGAGGTCGACTAGCTGGCACTACAAGGGGGAAGTCGTGGCCTAATGGTTAGAGAGTCGGAACTAGCAACCTTTGGATTGCGAGTTCAAGTCTGGAGCCGGCAGGGATTGTAGGTGGGGGGAGTGAATGTACAGTGCTCTCTCCACCCTCATTACCACGACTGAGGTGCCCTTGAGCAAGGCACCGCACCCCCCACTGATCCCCAGGAACCGCAGCATAAATGGCTGGCCACTGCTCCGGGTGTGTGTTCACGGGTTGCGTATGTGTTCACTGCTGTGTGTTTGCACTTTGGATGGGTTAAATGCAGAGCACGAATTCTGAGTATGGGTCACTTGGCTGTATGTCACATCACTTTCACTTTTCACTTTCAAATGTGGTGGATTTATCAACTAGCAGCAAAAACTCTTAACTTCGATCCAGTCTTCTGTCAAAACAAGTGGAGACGGTAAGCTGATTTGTCAAAGGTACAGGATAGAGTAGCATTACTGCCTTCATTTAAAAAGACACATACTCTATCTGAACTGACAGGAATCTTATTAGCTTCACCTGCAAAGTAGATGAACAATCTAGTGTTACCAAAATCATAAAGCTTTACATTAATATAATACAATTATTTAAAGGTGTCAAAAGTCTGTGGCTTACCATAACTCAAGACAAATGTTAAAGAAGAGCAGATGATGATGATTGTTGTATGTGGTTTGAATTTAATGATCTATAAGTAGGTGTATCAAGCCTCTTTGAGCTCTTCTGCTCTATTCCACATTAAGCTCTGCCTGTCTATGGAAATATGTGTTGTACTGATCCTTATGGATTCATTAAGAGATGCTTGTGTTACTGATGGCTGATTCAATCACAGAAATAATACATACTGTAGAGTATGTGTTTGTTAAGCATCAATTAAAAGCATGACTTATATACAGAAAGATTATGTACAGAGGAAAAGGGTTTCCTGTCACTGTGGGCTGCAGGGCACAGTAATACTGTGCGGAGTCTGATACTTTAGCAGGGCTGATTTCCAGTTCCATGAGCTTTCTGTGTTTGTCAACTTTAGCAGATAACCAGTCGGCTGATGGATCTTTATTTGGATCTCCAGATTCAGTCATGAACAGAAGGAGTTCTGGTTTGGATCTTTGATACTGACGATACCACAGTAGATTATAAACAGTTACCAGTGTAGTTGCAGGAGAGAGTAACACTGTTACCCTCTTGAGCTTGTTTTTCAGAATCATGAGATGTTATTAGATCACCAAGAGAGTCTCCTGAAAAAAAAAGACATGCTAAATTCACTATTGTGATCGCATAAATGCAATACTAACATTTTAAATCAATAGAGGTAGTGATAAAATAAACGAGTCTCACCTGCAAGTACTGAAAATATTCCAAGTGCACAGAGCAGCATGATGGAATGAAATGACAAACTCAGATGTGTTTTTTTCCTGACTGGAACACAGTGATTTAAGCCTGGAGCTCCACCCTGTGGCAAGATTTGACCTTCCATGACGAGTGTTGAGGGACACAGAAAACAGAAGAACGCCCTCTTCTGGGTGAAAACAAACACATTTAGACTTTCACAAATAACTGAGGACTTGGACAGTATTTGTATTTTTACCCTTTGATGATGACTTCTGCCAAGTTAGAAGGTTCTTATGTATCCCTCTTAAGCTGTTCTCAAGGGTTATACTTGGGCATTAGTGTATAGAAAAATTTAATAAAATAAATTAAAAAATATAAAACATTGAGTTACTGGAACTAAAATGGTTGTTGTGCACATGGGAATTACTGGAGCACCTCTTAATGTGAACATATATTGCATATTTATTCCATTTTGAGAAATTGAAATCAAACAGAAACTTAAAGCTTTCTGTATAATGGAAACAATAGTGTTGGATTATTTATGGGAATTTTAAAACTTAAGTATAAATTTAGTCACACACGCACACAAAAAAATGGTGTAGAATTTTTTTTTTTTCACTCAGATATTACTAGTAAATTTGAAATTAATTACAAAGATAAATCAAATAACACATTGAAGCAGAAAGTAGAAAGACTGAAGTAATAGTCTTTGTTTTTATTTGTAATTTTGAAAAAAAAAAAAGCATCCGACTGAAGTCAGAGTTTTTGTACAGTGCTTCTGGGCTTTCAGTCACTGTGGGCCTCAGAGCACAGTAGTACAGAGCAGAATCAGTCACTTCAGCAGAAGAGATTGTAAGATTCACTTGTTTCTTCTCTTTTTGAGTCTTTTGCTGACAGACGAAGAGAATGCTCAGATGCCTCTGAATTTTCATTTACAAGTATCAGAAACTCCAGTCTAGATCCCACATATTGCCGATACCATTGAATATTGTTTACAAAACCGCTGTAGTTACAGGACAGAGTCACATTGTCGCCTTTGAAAATATGCCTTTCAGAAGACAATGGCTGTATTGTGTCAGCAAAGGAATTTCCTGAATGGATAAAATGCAACTGTATTAATTAAACTAACACTTAAGGTAAGAAACTTGTGCACAAATTTATATACAATATAGCACAATATCAAAATAGAATAACTTTTGTTAAACAAGAATTAAATCATGAATTCAATTATTTACCTATGAGTAATGTCAGTGGTATCCAGCAAAACAGAAACATAATGGTTTCTGATGATGAATGATTGTAAAACTATCAAACCAGGGTGACTCTAAACGAACCAGCCTTTCACACATTCAAAGACTTTGTGAATTTGCTCCACCCCCTGGCTGAGGCTTTATCTTGGATGATGGGTTGTCCTTTTCTTAAAATCAGAAGACCTAACAGTGTTTCATTAAATTTGGAAAAATAAGAACAGTTGCATCATTGATCTATTGTGCGTGATTGGAAGCTGGTGTGTCACAATGTTTGTGTAATGCAAGATGTGTTCATGTATTAAGTTTTTGTACAGAGCAGGTGGGTTTCCTGTCACTGTGGGCACCAGGGCACAGTAATACACAGCAGAGTCTTTGACTTCAGTAGATGAGATCTCCAGCTACACTTCTGTGATTTCTTTTTTAGCCATCGCTTTGAGACGTAAAGTGGATTCGTATGAAACCGCAGTCTCTGTGTTAAAAAAATAAGATACTCTGGTCTGGATCTTGGATATTGGCGAAACCACTGAAAGCTGGGCCCAATGCCACTGTATTTGCAAGAGATAACAGCACTTTGTCCAACTACAACATGCTTTTCTGGTAAGAGAGATTCTATTGTATTTGCACCAGCACTCTCTGTAAAAGAAGAGAAGAGAAAATGTTTTAAAGTAATTTTTGTTCAACATAACTGTAAAATCTAAGTGATGCAGAAGAGAGTTACTGTAACGTGTTCAGTCAACTGGTACTGACGTTAATGTAACAGTGAGCATTAAATTATTACTTACCCATAAGCAGTAAAAATTCAATAAAGACAACAGTAAACATGGTCACTGCTCAGCAGACAGAAAGCTTGAAGTGTTAAACTCAACCTTGAGTCAGTCACATTTAGCTTGAGCTTGAGCGTCAGACTGCAGAGCTCCACCCTGTGGCAAAGAAGTGGGCAACAACAGATCAGCTGCTGTTTGATTGAAAGACATTGGACAAACGTTTACACTTGTAAAATGTAATTTAGTATTTTATTTAATGCAACATCAAGCTTTCATTACTGAGGTTTACAAATACAGTACATGTCAGTTCAGATTTATTTTATATCAAAGGTTTTTATACAGTGTTCTCAGGTTTCCTGTCACTGTGGGCTGCAGGGCGCCCAGTAGTACAGAGCAGAATCTGTTTCTTCAGCAGAGGAGATTGTAAGATTTTGTCATTTCTGCCCATCTAAACACCTATACACTTAATACATGCATTACACTAAGGGCATTGTTAGCATTTCTTTATCGTCCAATTTAACTGGTGTACACACTTTTATTTTCATAATAAACTTGGTTTTTAGATTATAGACAGTTACAGTGGTCTATAATAAATATTAACGGGTTTTGTTCAAGCTGCTTAAAATGTTTGAAGTAGGCTAATTTTTTAAAATATATTTTATTTTAATAATAATAAAAAAAAAAAAAAATTGGAAACAGTCATATTTACGAAAAGGTGCTTAAACCTATAGAAAAATAAAACTATGAATAAAATTAGTATTTAATTTTTAGTAATGACCATTTTTTTGTTGTCATAAAAACCTTCTTCTTTACAATACAAAATAACAATTGTCCAATAGTAAAATATTATGAAAACAATAACTGTTGTAATTTTTTCATCATTATATAGTTTTATGTATTATAATTGTAAAAAACAAAACAAATTTAGCAACTCACATAGTAATCATTCAACACTTCTTAAAAATGTAAGTTGAAAATTAAACTCATGATTAAGCATGAAATAAGATACAGAATCAGTAAATTAGATTTTAATGTGGTTATATTATCAGTAAACTAATCATTAAATATTCAAAGTCATTCAAAAAATATTGGCCCCTTTCATAATGTTGTCCAAAAATGAAGGCCACAATGCTAATGTTGTCCACTCGATGGCGCCACAGGATAGCAAATACTTCAAGATCTGTTCAAAGACTTGAAAATGTTTCATTTATGTGCATAAATAAAAAATGCATAAACATTCATTCTTTTTTCATAAACTTTAATAAAGCCCAATATAGTAATTATGCAAAAGCTATCATCTCCTTAATACCATTAATTTTTGTTATTTTAATTGTATTGACAACATATTTCTCAAGTTATCACATATTACTGAAAAAGTGTTGAAGGGACACTATATTAGTTATCTATTTTAATGTTGTGTATATAATAGTACTCACATAAGGACTCATGATTTACTTGAAAAGAGACACGTTCATTGTGTAACTGCATCATCTACACAAACCAATGTGCTTGGACCCCTAATAATCACCTTGACTTAAACCACATTGTTTCAGTTACCTTCTGTGTCTTTGGCCACAACGCTTCAGTGACAGGAATGTGAAATAGCAAACAGGGGAAAAAAAAAAAAGGCATGACTTTATTTGCATCCAGCTAGCTAACTCTATTACAGATGTTCCACAGCCAGGACTTTTATTAGAATAGAAAATAGCGAGGGTTCGAATAAATAGTTTATTAATCATTTAATTTCACTTTCTTAATGAATATTGTTCTGTGTATGGGATTTCAAAGTTTTGATGGTTCGGATTAACCCTTTAATTGCCGTATCCCTTAAAACCTGACCTGCCAGAGGGTTACTGTAAATGCATGTGCCCGCTGGGCACAGTTTACCTGATGCCACCGGGGTGGCGTTTGCGCTGATGGCTTGAGCCCGCCATCGCTGCTTGCAGCTATATTTGGATTTGTATTCTTCATTCTCAAAAATAAAGGTACAACAGCTTTCACTGAAACATATGCAACAAAGACTATTCAATAAACTCTGCTCCTTTTTTATCAGCATCACTTCGTCTCCTGCTTCTGTTCTTCTCTAACTTTGCTCAATCAACTTCTTGGCTAATAGAAGACTGTAAAAAGCGTTTTGGTACCAGACAATACTTGCTTTTAACAGGTTTTTGGTTATTAGGTAATTTTGCTGACTAGTTGTTCTGTTACCAGACAAAACGGATATTTTCTGATAGGATCTGGAGTACGGGGCTTGATCTAAGTGAACTACATCTTAGCGAATAAGACTAAATAATAGGCATAAAGAAAGGGAGATCATTGCTTTTTAGTTAGGGATATAATTTACCTTTTGGTTTTTAGGGGCCCTTTTTATGCCAAAGTCACAATTATGTCACAGCATTAGCTGGAGGCAAAACAAAGGAATAACTGGAGCAGCCAATACAAACCAGCACAGAGTCGGCTACATTAGGAGCTTAAAATGTAACCTTTGGGTGTACAGGCTCCAATTTGAAATTTTATCACATACCTGCTGCCATGCCAGACAAAAAATGTTTAATTTTTTGTGATTCTTTTCTTTTTAAATCCCACTCTGCGCCCTTAGCCCTTGGCCAGGATGAGACAGAACTTTTTATTTGTGTTGGGATGCTTGTAAACTCTTGGTTCTCTTCCCTCAGAACACATTTCTTTTTCAGAGAGTCCAGACAAGCTCAGCCACAGTGATTTCTCCCTGCAACTTTGAAAAGCTGGAACATGGAACTGTCCGAGATATTGTTCAAAAAGAAGACAAATGGTCCAATTTGCAAATGAACTTTGGTGCAATGGTGGTGTTTATTTACAGTGAAGTACTTGTGGCCTTTGCACTTGACCACTTGACTACTTATATAACGTATTTCTTGCATTTGGTCCGAGTGTTCAAGCAAGCATGAAGACCACAAGTGTGTAGAACTTTTCATTACCTGATGGGAAAGACTTATAGTGTTGTAAAAATGCAAGTGTTTACAGAGCTTTATTTTTATTTTCAATACTTTTCATTTTAAAATCAACTTCTCAATGTCTGTTCAGTAGTTCCCTATAACAGATAAAAAGCCGTTGCACAAAACTGTTGTACAAAATAAATATCACCACTACTCATTTGCACAAATGAAACGAGCAACTGTTTTTTTAACTACCAAATTATATTTAATATCTAATTATTATTCAAATTTAACATACATTGGAAAGATTTCTGTGACCTCTCGCGAGATCTCGGCAAAAATTCTTATGATTTATTTCCAGAACATGATTGGCAGTGGTTCATGAACAATTCTATAAATCCTGTCATAATAATTAATTTTATAACATTAATTTTAGCTCCTGAATTTCATTTCATTACTACTACTTGTCACTGTATTCCACCATCAACTGGTTTGCCACTAGATTCAAAAGTTTTTGTTCAACTTATCTCTATTATGTCACACACAGAAAGCCTTATACAGGTCCTTCTCAAAAAATTAGCATATTGTGATAAAAGTTCATTATTTTCCATAATGTAATGATAAAATTAAACTTTCATATATTTTAGATTCATTGCAAACAATATTGTTTTAATACTGATGATTTTGGCATACAGCTCATGAAAACCCAAAATTCCTATCTCAAAAAATTAGCATATTTCATCCGACCAATAAAAGAAAAGTGTTTTTAATACAAAAAAAAGTCAACCTTCAAATAATTATGTTCATTTATGCACTCAATACTTGGTCGGGAATCCTTTTGCAGAAATGACTGCTTCAATGCGGCGTGGCATGGAGGCAATCAGCCTGTGGCACTGCTGTGGTGTTATGGAGGCCCAGGATGCTTCGATAGCGGCTTTAAGCTCATCCAGAGTGTTTGGGTCTTGCGTCTCTCAACTTTCTCTTCACAATATCCCACAGATTCTCTATGGGGTTCAGGTCAGGAGAGTTGGCAGGCCAATTGAGCACAGTAATACCATGGTCAGTAAACCATTTACCAGTGGTTTTGGCACTGTGAGCAGGTGCCAGGTCGTGCTGAAAAACGAAATCTTCATCTCCATAAAGCTTTTCAGCAGATGGAAGCATGAAGTGCTCCAAAATCTCCTGATAGCTAGCTGCATTGACCCTGCCCTTGATAAAACACAGTGGACCAACACCAGCAGCAGCTGACATGGCACCCCAGACCATCAGTGACTGTGGGTACTTGACACTGGACTTCAGGCATTTTGGCATTTCCTTCTCCCGAGTCTTCCTCCAGACTCTGGCACCTTGATTTCCGAATGACATGCAAAATTTGCTTTCCATCCGAAAAAAGTACTTTGGACCACTGAGCAACAGTCCAGTGCTGCTTCTCTGTAGCCCAGGTCAGGCGCTTCTGCCGCTGTTTCTGGTTCCAAAGCACACGCCTGTGCACGGTGGCTCTGGATGTTTCTACTCCAGACTCAGTCCACTGCTTCCGCAGGTCCCCCAAGGTCTGGAATCGGTCCTTCTCCACAATCTTCCTCAGGGTCCGGTCACCTCTTCTCGTTGTGCAGCGTTTTTTGCCACACTTTTTCCTTCCCACCAGACTTCCCACTGAGGTGCCTTGATACAGCACTCTGGGAACAGCCTATTCGTTTCAGAAATTTCTTTCTGTGTCTTACCCTCTTCGCTTGAGGGTGTCAATGATGGCCTTCTGGACAGCAGACAGGTCGGCAGTCTTACCCATGATTGCGGTTTTGAGTAATGAACCAGGCTGGGAGTTTTTAAAAAGCCTCAGGAATCTTTTGCAGGTGTTTAGAGTTAATTAGTTGATTCAGATGATTAGGTTAATAGCTCGTTTAGAGAACCTTTTCGTGATATGCTAATTTTTTGAGATAGGAATTTTGGGTTTTCATGAGCTGTATGCCAAAATCATCAGTATTAAAACAATAAAAGACCTGAAATATTTCAGTTGGTGTGCAATGAATCTAAAATATATGAAAGTTTAATTTTATCATTACATTATGGAAAATAATTAACTTTTATCACAATATGCTAATTTTTTGAGAAGGACCTGTAGATGCATATTAAATAAACTGTATTCACTCCTCCTTTGTGTGTCCACCAGCCTTTCTTAATGTGAAGGGGCTTTCTGTATAATTTGGTTAGTGACTTAACCAATGTGTCACTGTTTCTCTGTCGTCAAGTCTAAAGTTTTTACGTTCACCATTCGGATAACCAATAGTTAACTATATGTAAATTTAGACCCTCAGTTGAATTTAGACATGGGTTTTTAACTCACTATGGATGGCAATCTTCAATTTCACAACTCCAAATTACCAAAACCCTCATAAACAAATTAATCCAGAGTGATTTAAATCAGAATTATAAAGGACAAAAAAGTCATTATTACCTATAGCAGACAGAGCTGGATAATCAATACAGTTAAAGCTTGTCCCATGTTCTGTATCCTCTTTTCATCAGATTCATTCAGAATTATAGACTTCTGTATAGTTTCCCATTTCACTTAACCCATCTGTAATGATAAAACACACTTTCCAGAGGTTAGTGACACAATATACACACAACAGGGACAGACTAGCACCACCCCCCCCCCCCCCCAAAAAACAACAACAACAACACCACAAAACAAAGTAGTCATCCTCACGCACGAACATTAGACACAAATAATAAAACAGCTCATATTCAAGGTTGGCTTTTGGTGTTAAATCGGTAAAGTATTTAAATATATCATTCTCCTGTCAGTTTTACCTAGTCTCTTAACCAGTCTCAAAGTTTTGTCTGTTCATTATTGCTTTTTGTCTTTAGAAAAATCAACTGGGTTGTTTTGGTCTTAATATCATTGCTTTGTTTTGTTTAAACTAAGCAGGCCGATAAGAGAGGCAAAGTACCACCCCTGCCTCCACCCAAGCTGTCTCTCTTAGTGCAAATGATCTTTTGACAGCCTCAACAGACTTGAATAGAACCCTTCATCATTCACAAATGTTAAAAATGTTTTTATCTCAAATCTACGGAGCAGGCACATGCAGAAAGGGGGCTTTGGGGGCTCACGCCCCTGCCCTTTTTCAAAAATATTCAAATGTGCCCCTCTCAGACAAATAGCAATGAAATTGTGGTCAATAAAACAAAACGCATTTAAATTATAATTAACATGTCAGTGTGTACAAAACAATAACTAACCGCTCAAAAGTAAAAAAAAAAAAAGCATGTTTATTTTTACATATCTGTCAATCTGAGGCTCTGCTGTGGTTGCGTGCGTTTTGCTCATGGGTTTTGCTTGACTGATATTCCACAGTCTGTTCGGAAACCTTCTTTCAGTAAATGGGTCGCCGGAAGGAAACATAAACTAAACAATATTTGAAACTTTTTTCATCAATAATCAAGGCTAGTGTGTCGATTTCAACACAGCTGTGCCAATTCTGCAGCTGCGCTGTGCTTCACAATCTCACTCTTCTCAATGGGGACATCGTTGAGCAAGAGGATGAGGAAGACCATGATGATGGCTCTCTGAACTACACAACCTTGAAGCAAGAGCAGGGGAACAAGTGTGGGACAATATGGCTGCCACTGTGTCTGCTCCAAACATTTATGTGCCTGCTCTCCATGAGCATGACTACCCGTAAAACATTTACACAGAGAAAACAATTTTACTTTTTTACAAATCTCATGTTGTCAGCTTTCCAGTACTGCCTTTTACTTTGAGATTGATCTGAAGTTCAATGCAGATTTAAAATCATAAGAAATTGTTTACTGATACTGTTTTTGAAACCAAATCGTTGCATAACTACAGGAAACACTGCATCTACTGTAACAATGGTTTGGGGAAAAAATAGTTAATTAAAAAATAATAATAAATAAAAGCACATCAACTCAAATACGCTTATCTAATAAGCATACATCCTATTCTGTGTACTAAACTCCTGAAACATTGGTGACTTTTTGAAACATTGGTGTCTCTTTGTACTATAGCCTATGATATGAAGATAATTTTCGTAAGTGTTGTGTTGTTGTCTGCCCTAGCTCCACCCTAATCCTGTTTCATTTTATGAAAAAGATGGATTTTCAGTGTGAATTTTAAAGTAAAATGTTTTAATATTTTGAACTTCTATCTTTATAATACTTTATGAATAAACTACATTGTACCATCTCAAACTAAATTAATAAATGTCAGTATCATTGCACATTTAGAAAGATGACAGGAATGATGTTAACAGGGGTGAAAGTTGTCCTGTTTAGTTTGACTTTAAAAAACTTGTGCATAATCTCATTATACTACAAAATGCTTTTAAAAGAGAATTAGAGAGCCCGTCTACGAAGAGCCTTCCCACTCCCTATTAAGTCCTATTGTACCGAATTTTGGTTGCAGTTCCACCAGAGTTCCACTGGGGGCGATCGCCATGAGTGCAAAATGAATGGGAGTCTATGGGGCTAGACGGCTAAATTTGTCCCTTTTCACCCGATTGCCGTTGAGAAATCTCAGATCTGATTGTAGGTTTTGCAAGTTCAACATGGGTTATAGGTCGAAAGTTGAATGAACGAGTACTTATGTCCTTTCGATTTCTTACAGGTTGAGTTGATGTTGCCCATAACACGCTAGCATTCTGCTAATGAACGTATAACGTATGACCTCATTGACATTTTAAAATACTTTTTAAAGCAAATAAGTGACTCTAAAAAATCTAACAACCGGCAATGTGTAATTTCTTTGCATCTCCTTTCGAATACAACATTCAAATTACTAGACAAAAAATTATATCCTGAGAAAAGTGGATTTTGAGGGGTATACCGCCATTGACCTCCATTCATTCTGCACTCGTCCTGTCAGCGCCCTCATATGGAATCAGAATGGAACTGCAACCAGTTCAGAAGCCGGAAGTGTAGTGAGAGTGAAACTTCTCGCCATATTAGACATTCTCTGGTCTTTCCATACCACAAGCGGCCATCTTCTTCTTCTTCTTCTTAGTTTTATGGCGGATTGCAACCATGGCTTATCAGGTGCATACCGCCACCTACTGTATCGGAGTATGCAGCATGGATATGAATCTACTTTACATAAAAAAAAAAAAAAAATTATATCTAAATCCTATAATACACCCCTGTATCCTTCAAATATTCCACGACAGCATCCTGCGTTTTTTTAATCCCTTCTCCTGTTGTTCCCAAAACACCTTCAAGGTTCCATTTCCTTCCAATCTGAATTATCTTTTGCTTTAATCTATTCCTGTCTTCCCTATATTTCCTACAATGTAACAGTATATGTTCTGCATTTTCTGTGATTTTACATTCTATACATTCATCTGATTTACATTTACCTAACAAAAACAATGTTTTATTTAACCCTGTATGGTCAAACCTCAGTCTGGTTAAAACAGACTCCTCCCTTCTTTTCCTTCCATTAATACCCTGTGCATTAATACATTTCTGTATACTATAATATTTTCTTCCACTATTATCCATGTCCCATATGTCCTGCCATTTCTTCATTATTTCTTTTTTAATTATTGCTTTAGCTTCTCCTTTGCCAAATGGAATATTTATAATATCATTTATCCTGGTTGATTTCTTTGCTATTTTGTCTGCTTTCTCATTCCCTTTTATATTTACATGAGCAGGTACCCAGCAGAATCTCACATCTATCTGAAGCCTCCGCAATCTAAATAAACTTTGGTGGATTTCTAGCATTAAATCTTCTCTACTAGATCTCATATTCTGAATACTGTACAGGGCTGCTACAGAGTCAACACAACATACCACTCTATCTGGTTTTACTTCTTCCACCCACTGTAACCCTACAATAATTGCCATCATCTCTGCCGTATAAACTGGCAGCTGGTCAGGTAATCTTTTCCCAATACTTACATTCAGTACTGGTATGTATATTCCTATGCCTACCCTGTTTTTTCTTCATCTTTGGATCCATCTGTATAAATATCTAAATAACTGTAAAATTTGCTTTTTATGTATTGACTTGCCATATGTCCTTTCTCACTCTCTTCCCATTTATCCTTTAGTACCATTATATTCAAATCTACCTCAGTAACAAGAATATTACTAATAGGTGTAGGAGTGTTAAAAAATATATTGTTTAATCTATATTCCTCTGATTTAGTCTTTGTTCGGCCATCTTCTTCTTCTTCTTTTGATGTTTTATGGCGGTTGGCAAACCAGCTTTTGGTGCATATTCCACCACCTACTTGGATGGAGTGTGAGGCGATGATATCAAGGGAAATGCTCATTCAAAAAAAAATAATAATAAAAATAATAATAATATAATAATATATTTTATTATATACATTTGTTCTTTTCAAATAATTAATAAGAGCTTTATAACCTTTATGACAACTATTTAACATATTCTGTAATGTCATAGAATTAGAATTCCTCTTTTAACTGTATTCTTTCCCTTTCATGTGCCCTACTGTTAATCAGCACATGCTCTACAGTTTCTGGAAGTCCACAATGATTACATTGACCAGATTCATGTCTTCCTATCATCTGGAGTGATTTATTAAGAGCAGAGTGTCCAATTCTCAATCGAGATATAACTGTATCATTCCTTCTATTACCTGCAGTTCTGACATGGCCTACTTGTTTATATATATTATACAAATGTCACCCTTTATTACCTTTATCCCATCTCTCTTGCCATATCTTTCTGACAGCTATTTTTATTAAACATTTTATTTCTCTTGCCATATCGGGTACATGAATGTCAATCTTTGTGTGCTTAAGAGCCTGTTTCACTATCTTGTCTACCTCCTCATTTCCTTCCACTCCAACATGAGCAGGCACCCACAAAAACTCGACTATAATTCTCAGTTGCCATATTCGGTACAGACTTTGCAGTACTTCTAATAAAATATCTTGTCTGGATTCCGATTTTCCACTAAGTATACTTATGAGTGCAGAATATGAATCTGAACAGATTACCACTGTTGTTGTTTGGATTTCTTCCACCCACTGTAAAGCTATCTGAATAGTGATCATCTCTGTTGCATATACTGATAAATTATTAGCAGTTCTTTTTGCAGATTTATATTTAAAGTAAGGAATATACATGGCAGCACTTGTACACCCAGTTTCTGGGTCTTTAGAACCATCTGTATAAATTTGTAAAAACTGAAAGTAATGACTATCTAAATGCTGCAGCACTATTGTCTCTTTTTTAAACATATTTCTGGTTTTCATTTATTGAATTAAATATTTGCAAATCAACTGTTGGCATAGAGAAAAGCCTATGTGGATATACTGGCAGAGCCACCTTGGGACTAATATCGATATCTAATATCTGAGACCTATTTGTTGAGCCTGTTTGCCTACTGTCCAGCCAAAGCTATTCAGATATGTCTGCTCATACTCCCAGCAGCTCTCCAATATTTTTTTTACTGGATGATTTGTAAAATGACCTTTAATACCAGTCAGTACCGCCACTCCCTATACGCAGAGTACGCAGTCTGCGTAGGGCACCAACTCCCGGGGGGGGGGGGGGGGGGGTGTACCATCCCAGTTGCTCAAAACAAAAAAAAACAAAAAAACACTTGACGCGCCATTCCCCCATCCGCGCTCGCGACCACTTGCGCCTCATGTTTGCTGCTGAATGCAAATGATCAAAAATGATGGATGGACATCTATGCCAGTGAAAAGACATCAGCAATCCGCCGCAGAGAAAAAAAGAAAAAAAGGAAAGAAAGAAAGAAAAGATGAAAACGAAGCCCATGCATAACTTTCAGGCCCTGCGAAACTTTTCTTGCTGTTGACGTTAATAGCGTGTTTTAATGTCGGAAATAATTTCACCATCACCAACGCATCTAATATTCTCTCTGAGTTTCCAGGTTCCTTTACGAAAATTTGTCATGGTTTTAACCACGAATAACACCAAAACTTATCATTCTTTTAGCTTTGGTAACAATAGGTTACTGTCGTAACCCCGGTTCTCTGAAACATCGAGTGGAGAGATCCACCTATGGGAAGGGCATCCGTACCTGACCTCTGCAGAAGCATCCAATTGCACCAAGTCTGGCTAGACAGACAGAAGCGCGCAGCCAATGCCAGGTAAGGCCCCGCCCCCTTACTTAGGGGTATATAACGGCTGCACGTGCTGCTATTCTCCAGTAAGTACATTTGCTTCTCGTGCTGCAAGCGGGGCAGAGCTGGTGAATCTCTCCACTCGATGTTCCAGAGACCCGGGGTTACGACAGTAACCTATTGTTCTCTTTCATCATCTCGTGTTCGAGATCAACCTATGGGAGAGACATGGACAGCTCCCCAATTGCCCAATACACTCACAGTGAGGTTCTGAAAGTCAGAGAAGGACGGTCGCCCCAGGGAGGCAGTGCCTGACACGTCCCATACTCATGAATCTGCAATACTGATGCACACACATGACTGCTGTGCACATGCAGCACATGAAACATGTTAGCATAACACACATGATAACCAATGTGCATATAAATACACCCAGAAAAGGAATGGAAAAACATGCTTAGTGACAGGGATGTGCATGGCCAGCCGGCCCATTCACTCCTTCTTCATCACTTCCAACGGGGTTGCAGGGGAGGGCTAAGAAGACCCCACCCCTAAAACCGAATGTGCTACCGAGATACTGGTGACATCCAGCCGGTAATAACGCACAAAGGTATGAGGAGAAGCCCAACTGGCAGCAGAGCAGATGTCCTGCAGTGACACTCCCCTAAACAAAGCCCAAGAGGTGGCAATGCCCCTCGTGGAATGAGCTCTGATGTCCCCTGGTGGCTGCATTCCCTTTGATTCATAAGCCAAAGCTATAGCATTCACAAACCAATGTGAGAGGCGTTGCTTAGAAATAGGATTCCCTCCATGAGGGGGTGCCCATGAAATAAGGGGCTGGTCGCTCTTCCGGAAAGCACTGGTCCTGTTCATATATGTCCGTAAAGCACGGACGGGACACAGAGCATTTTGCCTCTCATCCTCCGGGGAGGAAAAAGGTGGAGGGTGAAAAGCGGACAGCTCCAACACCTCCGAAGTGAACGCAGGGAAGCACTTCGGCATGAAGGCCGGATTAGGCTTAAGGGAAACCATATCTCCACTAAGAGAGAATTTAGTGCACGAGGGATGAACCGAAAGTGCATGTAGCTCACTGACACGTTTGGCCGATGCCAAGGCCAAGAGCAAAGCTGTCTTGAAGGACAGCAGCTTTAGGGAAATACTTCCCAGGGGTTCAAAAGGATATTGAGACAGAGCCTCCAACACCATGGAGAGGTCCCACTCAGGAACAGTTCTCCCGACGACTGGCAAGGAGCGACGGGCACCCTTCATAAATCTGCGGATTAGAGGATGCTGCCCGACTGTTGAGCCCTCAAAGCCCACATGACAGGCTGAAATAGCAGCCAAGTAGACCTTAATTGTGGAAAAAGACCTGCCTTTTTCCAAGAGGTCTTGGAGGAAACACAAAATATCAGGAACTGAGCACTGATAAGATGTGAGACCACGGCCATCGCACCACCCTTCGAACACTTGCCACTTACTGCCATACAAGGATCGCGTAGAAACGGCCCTTGCATTCTGTATAGTAGCAATCACACGCGGCGAAAGCCCCAGTGCGCTTAGGTTCGTCCTCTTACGGGCCAAGCCCAGAGAGCCACCCTGTCCGGGTGCGGGTGATAAATCTCCCCGTTCGCTTGGGACAATAGGTCCGTGCGGGGGGGGGCACCACGGCTCAGCATGTAACAGAGGGATTATCTCCGCCAGCCATGGTGCTTTGGGCCACCTGGGTGCTATCAGAATGAGAGACAGGCCCTGCTCTCTCACCGGCCAGTGTAGGAATTATAAGGCACAGGGGAGGAAAGGCATACAGCAGCACTCTGGGCCACGGGTGGGCCAGTGCATCTACCCCGAGGGGCGCGTCCACGTCCTTTAGCGAGAAGAACATAGGACAATGGTAGTTTTCGCGCGAGGCGAATAGATCTATGGTTGCCTGTCCGAATCTCATCCATAACATATCCACTATCTGCGGGTGAAGGCGCCAATCTCCGTAGATTGGGTTTCCCCTCGATAGAAGATCCGCGCCTCTGTTTAGAAGGCCTGGAACATGAGTCGCGCGTAACAACAGGAAAACCCGTCTGCTCCACACCAAAAGCTTGTATGCTAGAGCGTGAAGTTTTGACGAGGCACGCCGCCCTGACGGTTGATATAAGCCACTGCCGTGGTATTGTCGCAGCGTACGAGCACATGATGTCCCTGCAGGCGAGGCAGAAAATGATTCAGAGCTTTCCATACGGCCATAAGCTCTAAATAATTTATGTGCGCTGAACGTAGTCTGCTCGGCCACAGACCGTTCACCGTTCTGCCCTCCTGGGTGGCGTCCCAGCCTGTCAAGGACGCATCTGTCATCACGACTTTCCACAACATCACCGTCCCCAACGGGGTTCCCTGTGCGTAAAAGTCTGAGCTCTTCCAGTGGCGCAAGGCTGCCGAGCAGGCGCGCGTCACTATTACAGAGCGGCAAAGATCGCGCGTCGGGCTGAAATGTAGTAACAAAACCCATTTCATGAACGCTCTCATTCTCAGGAGTCCCAGCGGTACAACCTGGATAGATGAAGCCATAAGACCCTGCAGCCTGAGGCATGTGCGATATTGTACTTTCGCCCCCTCTCTGAACTGCGACAGACAGTTCATTACAGAGAGAACGCGCTCTTGAGAGAGACGCGCTCGCATGGAGACTGAGTTCAACTCCAAACCCAGGAAAATAACATTCTGACTGGGTGTAAAATTGCTCTTGCTCACATTCACTCTGAACCCGAGAGATGTGATGTGCGTGAGCACAAGGCAGGTGTCCTGCAACACTTTCTCTTTCGATTCGGCTATGATGAGCCAATCGTCTATGTATGTCAGAATCCTCAGACCTGACATTCTCATGGGTGCTAAGCCCGCCTCCGCACACAGACAGAAACACCGGGGGCTTAGGCTGAGCACAAACGGCAGAACTGTGAATTCGTAACATGTGCCTTGGTAGGCGTAACGAAGAAACTTCCTGTGTGGCGGATAAATGCTTATATGGAAGAAAGCATCTTTCAGGTCGACCGATGTGAACCAGTCTTTCTGTTTTATGGCGCGGGCGAGCGAGCCATGAGTCAGCATTCTGAAATTGTATTTCCTCAAATGTTTATTCAACACACGAAGGTCCAAGATAGGGCGGAGAGAGCCCTCCTTTTTTGGGACCAGGAAATAACGAGAATAAAATCCCTGATTCATCAGACTGGGGGGCACCACCTGAATCGCTCCCTTGTTTAGGAGGGAGGATATTTCCTCTTTCAGAATGTGTGAGGCGTTCTCCTCCGTGTGTGAAGAGAGAACGCCGTTGAAATGCAGGGGTTTCATTGCAAACTGCAGTCTGTATCCCTGCATTATAGTACGCATCACCCACTCGGGAGCCGAGACAGTTTGCCATGCCCATTCGTGACTCGCGAGTGTTCCCACCCGAGCCGCAGCGGAGCTGTGTAAGCCCAGCTGGTTTATTTGTGATGCAATGGCGCCATCTAGTAGACACACCAGGGGCAACATGCAGGGGTTCAGACAGATTTCCTCTCTCCGCAGGGAGATGGACTCTCTCTGCGGAGAGAGATCCTCTCTCCATAATGAATTCATTTGATTCGTTTGTTTTACTGTGTTTTTTTGTTTTTTGTGTGTTTTGTGTTGGGGAAACACTGGGGCCGAAGCCTTTATTGATTGGGTGAGGGGAACAGAGTGTATGCGGTGTGGTGACACTGCTTTTGCACTTTTCCTCACAACAGACCCCCTGAACGTGAGGGGGGAACACACAACGTTCGTTAAACACATGGGCTGGGCAGCCTCGAACGGAGAGGAACCGATCCATCCGCGGGAAACCCTGCGTCTTTTGAACGGGGGTCCTGGGACAGGAAGAGAGTCCGAAGGGCTCGTGCCCGGACTCGATGCCCCCATCAACCGAACATCAGGCAGGCCGCTTACGATTCGAGTTGATGGGGGTAGGGTTAGATGGTCTTCCAGCCGCGGCCGCGGCGCGAGTCGATTTTTCCCAGTGCTTAGCAGGCGGTGGGTTATTCTGCCATGGAGGGGGTTTGTTGCGGGGCCTTTCCTTGCCCTGGTGGAAATGTCGTCCCATGGCAGGAGTGTTAGGCAAACGCGCAGGGGGTGCCTGGCGTGGGGCCGCCTTCCTAGGAAGGCATAACTTGAAGGCCTTGTCCTCCTTCTTTTTGTCTTCACACCGTTGTTGCATCAATGCGACGGCGGGGCCGAAGAGAGCCCGGCCGGGCCCCACCGACGCGCCCGCGATGCGCCGCTTCTCACTGTCAGGAAGGCCTGACAGGTTAAGCCAGAGCGCGCGCTCTCCCACCACAGAAAGCGCCATAGAGCGCCCGCAGGCTTGGACGGCCTGCCAAGCGTTACGGAGGACGAGGTCGTTCACCGTGAGGATCTCCTTCCACAAGGGTAGAGAAGGAGTTCCCTTTTCCAGCTGTTGCCCTAATTCGTCCAAAATCTCCGCCTGGTAAGCGGAGAGGAGAGACGAGGCGTTCAGGGCCCTGACAGCCAAGGCCGAGGACTTGTATGCGGCCTGGTGAACTGAGGCAGAAAAACGGTCCATCTTGTTGGGCAAGACCGGCTTAGGGGGGCGCTGAGCGGGGTTAAGGTGCCTGGCGATGGAAGGCTCGATAGCGGGGGGGTCACCCATACCAAGCGCTGCCATATCCTTTACTTCAAGGCCCGTAAGGCCGTGTTTTAAGTCGAGCGGTTCGCTCCAATTGTGCCTCATGTGCTTAGCGCACGCTGGAAGGACGGGGAAGAGTTGTTTCCTCTGACCGGGAGGAGGTCCCAACACTTTTCCGTCGTAAATATCCCTCTCCTGGTCGGTGGCGCTCTGTGGAGCCGGCCACTCAATGTTGAGGCGAGCGGTTGCTCGCTCACACACTTCCAGGAGGATGGACTGAGGCAGGGCTGTGTGGCCGCTAGCCTGGGGAACGCCAGAGGGCGGGATGGCCTCCTCGTCCTCTGAGACCCTGAGAAGGGCCGCATCATCCTCATCGCCGGAACCGGCCGGTTCGTCGGCGAGCATGAGGTTACCCGCGAAGATGTCCTCTTCGGGGAATGCGGGAATGGGCTGGTCAGCCCAAACAAGTGAGGAGGAGCCCCGGGAGTCCCCCGGTAGCGCGTCGTCGTCACCGTGTCCCCCATCTGAGTCAGAAAGGCCGAGCTCGGTCGCTGCAACTTTAAGACGGCGTCGTAAAAGCTTTTTGGGCAGCATAAGGCAATGACTGCAATTTTCCGGGTTCTCCAAGGCTTCTTGAGCGTGTTTAACCCTCTGGAGTCGATTAACGCGTATACGCGTTTTGGGGTATTTTCTCCTGATAACCCCGAAAAGAACTTAAATTACACTTTCAGTTTTGATCGTACAGATAAGTGCAATACATCAATCGAATCTGTAAAGGGTCTACTTTTTTTTTTTGTATACAGACATAATAACAACAAAACTTTGTGCACTTATAAAATAAAGATAACAAACAAGGAGTGCTGTCTGCAGCCTTTGTCTGCGCTGATCTTCAGATACAAATGCGTCATTAAAATGAACTGTAACTCAGTGAATACTCAACGAAGAGACATGAGAGAGATATCTATAGAAAGCCTGACATGTCTACTTTTAAACTAAACAAGTGCTGCTGAAAACAAATATTCTGTGATAAAGTAATCCATATGAAAACAACGCGATGTCCGTTTTTCACGTCTCCCTTCATTATCTTATAATGCGACCACGCCCCCGCGCCGAGCGCGCTTTTGAGATTCAAATGTTTCACTGAAGCGCGCGGCTTTTGAATACGCCCACACAACAGAAGACAACGCAGCGAGACTGTTCTTCAAGTTTTTATTATTTTACTGTTTGCTTCGCGATGAGAGGAATAAGACAGAATTCACCCCAAAAAGATGTCATGTGGTTGAGGATTTGAGATTTGGATTTCCTCAGAAAAAAGAATGAAGCACTTTATTCAGCAGAGATCAGAAACATGAGTAAGTCTCTTTTTATTTATTTATATACTTGTACTAGTTTTCACATAACGTGTAAACATTTTACTAGTTTGACTTTTTCCAAAGACTTTTTCCAAACTATAATTCCTGACTAAATGTATAATCAAGTGAAATATTATGAAGTTTCAATAACAATATACACTACTATACCATTCAAAAGCTTTGTTGTAAATAATATAAATGTAACAATAAATGTAACTGTAACAAATGTAACAATCATTGCTGTTCTTTCAATTTATCCCCCCTAAAAAACCTAAAAAAAAAAATATTCTCAGCTCTTTTCAACATTAATAATAATAATAATAATAATAATAATAATAATAATAATAATAAAAATGATAATAATAACAATAAATGTTTTTTTTGTAGAAAATAAGATTGTTAAAATGATTTCTGAAGGATTGTGTGACTGGAGTAATGATGCAAAAAATTCAGTTTGAAAGTCAGCTTTGATTTTTCCTAATAAACTGTTTTAACTGCACTCACAAGTGAATATTAAATTATGTTGTGGGATAATTAAATATATTCTAAATAAACTACAAACATAAAATTATATACATTTTATTTTGTCCTCACATTCTTTCTTGTAACTCATCCCTCTCAGTGACACAGCTGACTGAATGGCTCATTATGCAGCTCATTATGCAGGCCTTTGTCTTCTCAGGTGTGAATTCATGATAGTTGACGCCTACTCGCATATGACTTTTACCAACAAAAAGTGTCTTAGAAAATTTAAATCAATATATTGTTTTCTGTAAGTGAGTAAACAAGATGATTTTCACATCATTTAGAAAAAAAAAATTCTAGGCTACAAGCTCCAGTTCTCAAAATTTCTGGGAACCAATTTTTCTGTATGTGTTTTATTGCCTTATTCAAGTGATTTAACATTTTTAGTTTTTCACTAACCAACATTTTTTTTCTCAAAAACACAATCATGTACATACATGCTGCTCACATATTATTATAGCCTAGTTTGTGCTGATTACAGTGAGATTAGACTTTAGCCATTTAGATATTTATAAGAAACTGAAAAAAGCACAAATGTCAGGGCATGACAAAACTTCTCCAGGCCCCAAAAATACCCTTAGACTCCAGAGGGTTAAGGCCCAAGCAAACCACGCAGAACAGGTGAAGGTCCTTAGCGGCGATGAGCGCTCCACACGCGGCCGGGCAGGCCCGTGATAGGCTATTCCCCGGAGAAGCGGTAGGTAGTTTAGAAAGCGACATACCGGAGAAGAACTCGGCAAAATCCGTGGCGGGCAGCCGTGGAAGGAGGGGCAGGTGAAAACCGACGAGAGCGTGGGCGGCTCTGAATGCAGAACACAGCAGAAGGCTGAAAAGACGACGGTCACGTCTGGCGGAGGCTGATCAGGCGATATGTCCTCCTGAAGACACGAAAGTGAGCAGCGTAATCCAACCGAACTGTGTCAGTGCAGAGATCGCGAGAAGCGAATGTCAGCTGGAGAATAGCAGCGCTGCAGCCGTTATATACCCCTAGGTAAGGGGGCGGGGCCTTACCTGGCATTGGTTGCGCGCTTCTGTCTGTCTAGCCAGACTTGGTGCAATTGGATGCTTCTGCAGAGGTCAGGTATGGATGCCCTTCCCATAGGTGGATCTTGAACACGAGATTATGAAAGAGAACTGCAAATTAACCATGTTTTTGTTACTTCAAATAATAATTTACAAAGAAGTATTGATAAGATTTTTTTTTTTTTGTGGTTATAAAAACAGACCTAAGCCATCAATAGCCTTTAAAATGCATTATATAAAAACAATGAGGCAATAATGATTGGTTAATAAGGCTGTTAAAATACATAATGTAGGCTAATAAAAAATAAACAATTTATGTACATTACATGTTATTACAAATGGCTGCAAAGGAAGCCAAAGGCCTCTTTATTGCTGCTGTTACACTTGCAGGACAATCAAATCCTTGTTGGCCAAACATTTAATTCAAATATTCATTTAATCTTTCATTTTTGGCCAGCTTTTTGCTATATGATGACACAGCCTCTATAATTTCTTCAACAGAAACATGTGGACATCACAACCCTTATAAAAACAAACCATGGTTTTATCATAGTAAAACTACTTAATTTTCTTTTGTATGATTTCTGAATGCTTGAGACTATAAAATTAATGCATTAATAAACAACAACTGTATTAATAAAGTCATAGCCATAGGTAACTGTCTAGAGCTGTAGAATTGTAATTTGTAAATAATACAATTTATTTATTTATATACTTTTATACTTATAGTCAAATTTTGACCCCTATCCTCCTGAGAACCAGAAATAAAAAGCTTTGTCAATTTTGTATTTTTGATGTCATTACATTGTTTAGAGCTTAAGAGAGAAAAAAAAAGGTAAAATAACATTTTTGAAAAATTATATTTTATTCTTATGTTATGCTATGTCATCTGTAGAGAACACCAGAACTGAGTTTTTCTAAAAAAAAATAAAAAAAAATGACTAGAATAGAGATGAAAAGGCAAAAACAATTGGATTTTTTTTTTTTTTTTTAAATCAATCAATTTTTAGGTTTCAGGATTTTTTTTTATACCAAACTTTAAGAATGGTTCTCTACTACGTTATAAAATATATGACAAAATGATTTGGTATACCACTTTGCTACAATATGTGTTCAAAAAGTCCATAAACTGGGTTTTCCATTAAGCACAATGTTATCTATACACTGTATCTAATTTGCACATTAAAGTGCTTGTTGGAACAGCATGTTGAAAAAAGATTCACTTTCATTCCTAGCCCCAAGTGGTCAGACACTGGCAAAGCAGCAGAAAGTTTATAATAAACAGTGAAAATCAGACTTTTAAAGTTCATAGTGTACAGTGACATAGTAAAATTGTAATCATACTTCATGTCAAATTCGTGTTATTGGTGATATGAATTAAAGAAATACAAACAAAATAAAAACTAAAAACAATATGGCCTCATTACTGATCAGGGTTGCCAAGTTTTTGCAACAAAACCCGCCCAATTGCTACACAATACACTCGCTCAATCGCGTTATTCAGTGGGGATCCTCCAGTACAATTTGAATTCCAGGGGCTAAATATCATGTTATTGGGGTCAACTCAGCCCGTGGACATGAAAAACAACCCGCGGCAACAGTGTTAAAGTAGCCCAAACCCGCTGGAAAACCACGGACTTGGCAACACTGCTACTAATCTTAAAAATATCCTTGACATTATCACATGATGGATGGAATATTTGCCAGTGTTATCAAGCCTGCATGAGTGTTATGTTCGCAAAACAAACAAAAAACAATACAACATTTTTTTATTTAATATTTCACTGAAATTTTCCTGGAGATTTATTCTGAAACGGTAATATAAATAAGACGAATACAAACAGATGTTTCCTGGAAGCTTCTGGGCTCTGTCTAATAGAGGAGCCACTCAAATTTCTCCCATTTAAAATACAAATGTTATCTAAGTTCACAAGAAAAAAAGAAAAACCAATCCAATAAGAAACACGGCCAGATTCACTCTGAGAATACATAATGGACATATTCTGCTAGTGGAAAATAAAAACCTCTCAGGTTCAAGTCAGAATGATTAAGAATAACTGGAGAACGTAATAGTTTCTATTGTTTGAAAACAGACGTTTATCTTCATCAAGGTTGAGAGACACTTCAAAAGCCTGAAAAGATGTCAAGCTAACATTAAAAATATACTGACATCAGTGAAACTGATGTAATTGTAGTGTTAGTTATTAAAAGAGTGCAGGCATCTACATTATAACAGACAAATCTTTTAAAGGCCGGCTTCAACCTTTCAAAAGAACTGAAAGGGGGCTGAATTTTGAATGCGTGTCCTGTATCTGCAATGTTTAAAATAACCTATGAGTCGTCGCCATTAACACTGTCACCATCATCTTCCCCTTCTTCATGCTCACCCTCTTCCTCCTCCCCCTCTTCTTCTTCATTCTCTCCCTCCTGGCTTTTAACCTGAGAAGAACAAGAAAGGCTGTCAGTGTTTCTGTACAGTATCCAGCACCAATTATTTACACATACCTCTTCCTCTCCCTCCTCTTCCAACAAATCTCTCTCCTCCTCAGAATCATTTATCTCTTGCTCTTCCCTTTCTCTGTCTTTCTTGCTGGAATGCTGAAGGGAGGAAGCCTCACCCACTTCTGCCTTCACACTCTTCCCCTCTGAGGTAACAAAAACATGCACATACAATAAATATAACAATTGGTAATAATTTAAAATATATATTCAAATAAATACTTTCTATTAATCAAAGAATGTATCATGTTCTTGAAATATTAAGCAGCACAGCTGTTTTCAACATTGATAAGAAGATATATTTCTTGAGCACCACCTCAGGATACTACAATGATCACTGAAAATTTGAATAAGTCCTGTTGAAAATTAAGCTTTTTCATCACAGGAATAAATTACATTAGAAAATATATTCAAATAGAATTTTATATATATATATATATATATATATATATATATATATATATATATACACATACATACACACACACACACAACAATAGTAGTAATAATTATAATATAACAAATTAAATTGCTAATTCTGTTTGACTGATTGCTTTTTTATGACAACATGTTGTTAAAGACACATCCCTAATAAGTTTTGGCATAATGGTATTTTAAGTAAATAATAAAATAATTGGAAATTCTGATTATTGTCTGGGCCCATTTTGACCCTACTACAAAAACTCTGGGGGAAACCATGCAGAATGTTACCAGATTTCTTGCTGTTGTCTTTCTCTATCCTGTCCAGACTCTCCAGAAGATAGTCAACTTTGTGTTTGATTTGAGCAAGCTCTCTCTTAATAGTTTGGAGGTCATCTGCTTTCACTGAAAGAAAAAAAAAAAAAACAATGCATACAAACTGACAAGCCAACCAAGGTCAAAAATGTAAAAAGAGAAAAGTAAGGCTAATACTGAAAATGCAGAAAAAAAAAAAAGAAAAACAAAATCAACCAATATTTATTTTTAATGTATTTTGCACTGGCAGATTAAAATGAACCCCTCGAGTGAGTGAGTGAGTGAGAGAGAGAGAGAGCGAGAATAATAAATAAAGGCACTGACAGGTTCGAGATGATGTCCGTTGGCTGCTCTTGGATGAAGTGGAGAAGCTGGACTTGTTGCGGCGGCTGGTTCCTCCACTCACACTGACCCGTGGACGTTTGGAAGGGATCACAGCCCGTGAGAGAGGAGGTGGTGGTGGAGGAGGCACACGGGAAGGGTATGAATACATTCTGAACAACACAAGCAGACTGAAAAGTCAGCAAAATTGCACACATTTATAAATCCACACTGGCACAGTGTTTGTCCAACATCAATAACTGCAGATCTTACCTGTCATAGTAATCTCTCTGGAAATCAAAATCAAGCTCAAAAGCAGAACTACTGCTGGGAAGATTTTAGAAAATTAGTAGAGATTTTGGAAACCAAACAACTGCTAATTGAAATAAATGGGTATAAAATGGGTGAAACCACTTAAAAAGAAATGTTTTCCTTACCTGTACATATCTCCGGCCGAGCGCTTTGTTGTTTTTGACCTGTGAGGTTTGGGCTCTCCTGCTAAGTTAATATCTGATGGAAAGACAAGGTGATTGTTCAGTTAAGAGAGAAAATATGATAAGATAGTCTAATATTTTTTTTTTATGTCCTCACCGAGCACCTGTCCAGCAATCATCCGGCCGTCCTCTCCTGCTACAGCCGCCCGTGCGTTCCTCTCGTTGGCGTACTGGACGAAGGCATAGCCCTTGTGCACAGAGCAGCCAACAATCTTGCCGTATTTGCTAAAAATGGCTTCAACATCTGCCTTGGTAACCAGCATAGTGTTCAGGTTCCCGATGAAGACCCTTGAGTTAAGTGACCGTGGGTCTGTCTTATTTGTGACGTTCCCGGCCAACAGCTGACTAGTGCTGGGAGGACGACTAGGGAAGGAATAGGAAGGAAGAAACATTAGTATACTTCCAAAGAGAAAGCTAGTCAAATTTAGCATATTTCACTTTATGACATCTAGTACATTGTTTTGAACTGCTTGATGCTAATTTGTGGATGGTCTAGTTAGATTATCAACCTAAAAAGGGCAATACTATTGCTAAATCATTTATACACAGAAACCCCCCACTATATTTGACACGGAAAGAAAGTATTGATGACTGTGACTCACTCCATGACGTCAGTGCAGGGCAGTTGTCTGTTTGTCAATGTGAGCAGGCCGAAGTGTAGATTGTTCTCAGGCAAAACGACAATTTCAGCACTCAACCAATGAGCGGGTCTTCCAACGGCTTTTGGTAACGTGTAGCTGTGCCAATTGACTTAAAATTGAGACCAAAAAACAAAAACAAAAAGAAGAAAAAAAAAAGAAAAAAAAAAAAAAAAAAAAGAAAAAAGCCCTCCTTAAAATATAAAGGCACTTATATTTTACTTATATATATTTATATATGTGTGTGTGTGTGTGTGTGTGTGTGTGTGTGTGTATATACACTGCCGTTCAAAAGTTTGGGATCATTAAGATTTTTTTATGTTTTTTAAAGAAATCTCTTCTGCTCATGGTGGCTGCATTTATTTGATCAGAAATACAGAAAAAAAACTATATTGTGACATATTATTGCGATTTAAAAATAATGGTTTATTATCAATATTGGAAACAGTTTGCTTCATATTTTTTGGAACCTGTGATACTTTTTTCAGGATTATTTGCTAAAAGGTTAAAAACAACAGCATTTATTCAAAATAGAAATCTTGGTCTTCACACTGTATTAATGGCTGATGAAAATACTACGTCGCATCACAGAAATAAATGATATTTTAAAGAATATTAAAATAGAAAACCATTATTTTAAACGGTAATAATGTTTTACAATATTACTGTTTTTTTCTGTATTTTTGGTCAAATAAATGCAGCAATGATGAACAGAAGAGACTTCAATACACATTAAAAATCTAACTGATCCCAAACTTTTGAAAAGCAGTGTGTGTATATAGAGAGAGAGAGAGAGAGAGAGAGAGAGAGAGAGAGAGAGAGAGAGAGAGAGATGTCTTATACTATGTGCGAAAAATCGTGAAACTGTAAAGATGACCAGTTAAATATATATTTAAACAAAAAAAACAAATACATGTAAACAACTAAATCTTGCTAATCATTCGGCTTCATTATATAAAAAACTTATGCAACACACTACAGCTAGGATACAATATCAGTAAATCTTTAACTTTTACCTAAAATTACCCAGCTGTAGTGATGTTTAAGTTTGGGTTTTTTATGTGCTTGCGGTCGCAATATCGCAACGAATAATAGATTTAGCATGTCCCATTTAACCCGTAACAACGCGGTTTGGTTTCTTTTCATAGAAATCATTGATGCAAGGCACTACGACTCAACAAAACCCAACACACGTGCAGAGATCTGTGAAATGTGATGGAAAGTCCTCTAAGTAGACAAAGAGGACAGACCCCACTGTAGAGCTCTGCTCGGCCTAGACACTCAGAGGACGGCGGTATGACGGATCTTTCAGTTAATGCACGAAAAATAAGAAAATGATTGGAGGGGAAAAATATACAAAAACTACTCACCGAATATTTAAAATGCGTTATTTAGGAAGGATCAATAATCTTTCACTGCCTGCAAAAAGGCAACAACAGTGAATTCGCCACGAGCAGTAAATCTGCTACGACATAAAAGCATAAAAGCTGGCCGCATATTTTTCAAGTTAAAAGTCATCGGTTTTATTTTTGTTATAAGCCCTTCTCATGTAAACCACGTAACGCTGACCTGCCTAGTGTTTTTGAAAAAAAAAAATTTCCAAACACTATAATAAGTTTACTGTTTTAACGAGTGATTTTAAGTCGCCGCTGTGCCAACTGACAATGTGTGAATGCTTTTATTTGGAAAGAAACATGACCTTGTTTCGAGTTGCGTCGCACGCCCTTCACGCATACGAACCGGGGATATGTAGCCTACATGACTGTCGATAGTATTAAAACTATGGGCAATAATTTGTTGGGCTCCCAATTGAGTCTTGTTTTGCTTAAAGGGGTCATATGATGCTGCTAAAAGAACATTATTTTGTGTAATGAAATATGTTTATGCGGTTTAAGGTTAAAAAACACATTATTTTCCACATACTGTACATTATTGTTTCTCCTCCCTGAAACGCGTCGATTTTTACAAAGCTCATCGCTCTGAAAAGCGAGGTGTGCTGTGATTGGCCAGCTATCCAGCGCCTTGTGATTGGCCGAATGCCTCAAGCGTGAGAGGGAAATGTAACTTACGCCTCTTAACATATTGTGATGCCTTGTCCGGCCGGAGCGACGAGACAAAAACATTAAACCCATTATAAACGTGATACAAACGAATTCTATTCGTGTTTTCTTTTGGAAGGCAAAAACAAAGTAGTTTCACTTTCTCAACGAAACGGCGTCAAACACAGCGGCCTTGAGTGAGCAGGGGCGGGTGGCTTGAGGCGGATTCTACGAAGGAGCGTACCTTGGTCTTGCAGCAACCACATGTGACGACCCCTGGCTGGCCTGGACTTCATTCACGGTGAAAGCCGATTCACCATCCACAGTGCAAAGTTGATGTATTTCCTCTGCGACCAGCACAGATCAGCTCCAGGCATGACGAAGCGGATATCGTCCTCTTTTGGAAGGCCAAACAAAGTAGTTTCGCTTTCGCAGTGAAACACAGTGTCTATACGACATGGTGGCAGCAGCAGCAACAATACTACAACGAGAATAAAAGGTATGCCTTCTTTCGTGAACATCTGGGCGGTGTTATGCAAATCTTCCCACATACTGACGTAGAGATGTGGGGGCTTGTTAGAACGAGCCGTTTCAGGGGGGCCTGGACGAGTCTCAACTTATATAAAGAATATCTCTTTGGATTTGAGACTTTAGTCTTTGCAACTTCACAGATCTTCTATATTTACCAAGAGCTTGTAACACTCCAAAGAGAAAGGAAAATTTGAAATTGAATCATATGACCCCTTTAAGATTTTTCTCTCTAATAAATAAACATCTTATACAGGTTTTTCCTTTAAACAGTTACTTTTGCTTTGTCACTGGAGTATTAGAGATATTAAAGTCTCTAAAATAATTTCTGGTTAAGTTGATCACTGTGGCCTAAAGACATTGAACCGCTGGGACATATATTTTCGTGAAGCTGCATCGAAACTATTATGAAAAGTATATGACTTGACAGAAACATGACTTGACAGTAGTCCTGTGATTAACCTTTTTCAAGTTACTTTTTCCTTTTTTTTGTACTGCTTAAAATTACAGTCATAAAAAGCAACACACTATGAATTTGCCTGAAAATCAAACCGGCCAGGAGGATTTAAACCAATTATTTATGCAAATTACAAAAAGTTAATACGATTGATCTGCATGTAAAAAAATCTCAGATATAGCAAGTTAGATTTTCAGTGGTTCTCAAATTTTTTCCTTTACATTTTGTTAACAAAATAAAAACTGCTCCACAAACTTTAAGGTTAAATTCTTGAATAACCACTGTTCAAAGAAAGCAAGAAACTTTCTTTCTGTATTTTCATTTCATTTTTAAGCTCTTAAGAGGAGCTTCAGTCCAAATAAAAACATTGATTAGTATAAGCCTAATACCAGAGAAAACAGCACCAGTGTAATAATATCATTCACACTTTACAGCAAGGTAGTCAGCCACATTAGTCAACATGAACAATAAACACTTCTACAGCATTCATTAGTAAATTAATGATACCTTTTAAATCAAAATTTATCTTAACGTTAGAAACTGTAATCTAACATGAACAATGAACAATTTTATTAACTAACATAATAAATGCTATAAAATATATTACTCATTGTGATTGTGTAGCTAATGCATCAACTAATGTAAAAGTTAATATGTGACCTTATCGTAAAGTCTATTTTAGATTTCTATCATATGCTAAAGGTTTTATGCTAATTAATGAAATGTCATGACTGTACATGACACGTCCCCTATTAGGCTATTTTGGGTTGTTTGTGGAAATAATATATATATAATAGAAATAAATTGTGTGTCATTTATTTCTTGTCTAAGCATAGGATGCACAAATAGTGAAAGAATACAATTATCTGTTACCATCCATACCACTAATTAAATAGCACTAATTATGATTACATACTGTATGATGGCCTTACGTTGATTACACAGAAAATAAATTCCTCCTGTATTTACAGTAAATGAAGGCACTTGAAATAAGGCACCTGGTCAGAAACAAACGGACAGATTTTTCTCTCTTTTTTTTTACTGCACAATTCGTACATATTGTCTGAACTGAACTGAAAGAACACAATATTAGGCAGTGTGGGATAACTTGGATCGAAAGAAAAAAAATACATGTCAGTGATAGGACAGTTTGAGCTGACAAGTGAGAATGAGAAAATGAACATTAACTGAAATTAATGCATTTAATTTCAGTGAGAATTAGGGTTGTAAAACAAAAAAAAGGAAGAAAAAATATATCCAATGTTTCCATTCATTTAAAAGTATTTTGTCTTATACAATATAAACCTCTGCATCAAATACCAATTAAATTTAGACACCCTTTGAAAGTGTAAGGGTTGAAGATGATTTTTACAGGTTTTTAATATTTATATATAATATATCGTTTTATATTTGTATATACATAGTCATTTAAGTTATTCTTCTCATACAAAAAGAGAAAAGTTGAGACTTTATTCCTCTCGCAAAAGAAGGAAAAAAGGGGCAAAGTAACTCAAGCTCCTTACCCCTCCCTGCTTACCCCACAAGTACTATCCATCCCCTGACATTGACCCATCCTTCTGAAATGAATCATTCCTTTCAACATGCAAGTCGCAGCAGGTCACAGTCAATCCATGTTTGCTCTTAACCAGCTGAATCCAAATACTGACAAAGAACAGCCACCATTTTTATGAAAAATGGGTTGTGAGGGCTTAGCCTTTCTCAGGCAAACATGGAACATCCTGCTACATTTGATCCTTACCATCTAGTTAGGCAAAGATCTCAAAGATGTGTATTCAAACGAAAGACAGCGGAAGAAACATGGATTCAACAAATCACTGGCTCTGAGCATATCATCGTCTTTGCTCTCAATTTTTACGGGACAGGGCTGAGAAGACGACGGTAGTCCGTGGAGTTACATTTTTAGCCTTTTGGAACTTCTTCAAGAACTCCATCAAGAATCTCCACCCAAGTGCAAATCCAAAAACCAAAGAGCTGGTGGCAAATCTCTGTGTTCAATTTAATACTCCACAGTAAGTTTGGGGAACTGCAGGGCAAAAAACGAAATCAGCAAAATAAACACATTTAATCCAAGTATTGCATGCCCCCTAAGCGCACACTCGTCTTAAGAGATTCAAAACTCAAAGCAGATCCCTGATTAAAGTGCACTCAGTAGCATGGGAGAGAGGAACGGAGCAAAACAGCCAGCTCTGCAACCAGATTAATCAACTCTTGCTCATCTTCTGTGTCTTCAGTCAGATCTAAGAGAGCATGATTGACCACAAGAAAATTTGCTGTGCCTGGCTTCAGCAAACACACACACACAGGAGAAGAGAACAAGCACAAGACAGGATTGCATGGCCAGATGGACCATGAGAGTGTATCACTGCGATGAACAAAGATTGCAGTCCGAAAATAACAAACGTCAGCTCAGTTTTACTTGGAGACAGAGGCAGTTCAAATCACTGGAGAAAACTGATGAGGCCAGTAAAGGATGGTGCTGGTTTTTAGAACAAGTAACACTCATCATCTCAGTAATCTGCACGAGGACTGGTTTTGAGTGTCCGTACTGTCCCCTCATGCTCCAAACACATCGCTGTAAAAGCGAAGCTTCAACTGGTACGGTTTACTACAGCACAGATGTGAAATTTCCTCGTCTGCGCCTCACAACTGCTGCAGCAAAACGCTGCTGCTAAAATTCATGGTTGTTGATAAACTAAGGCAGCAAAACAGTAGTGGTGATATTTCTCGATCACCGGCTGTGGTCTTCCTTGTGATACGCTGTAAAACTGGGAATGAAATGCGCCTGTGTCCATGTTCGCATGAAATCAGAGTGGTTCATTGCGTGTGTGGTTGCAAATATATCACAAATATGAATTTCAGTATCAGTTCTTCCCCTAGTGATGTCATTTGTGTGTATGGAGCACAAAGCCAGACTTTGACAAACGTTTCCCTCTCCCTCACACTGTGTGTATGTATATTTAAAGCTGTGTGTGTTTGTTGCTGGCTTTTCAGTGTCTATTTGTGTACCAGTGTGTTACTAGTATGTATGTGCTTAAATATATGGCAAAGAGCGTGTGTGTGTGTGTGTGTGTGTGTGTGTAGCTCAGGAGGACATGCACTGAACATGGTCTGGCCCTCCCTCTTCTTCATCAGAGGAATCTGGCGAGCTCCAGGATTCATCGGTGTCACCCTCTCCTCCCTCCCCTCGCCGGGTCTACAAGGGGCAAAACATTATGAAGCAATCAGTGTATAGTTTTTTTTAATGGCTATGAAGAGATCAGATCATGTAGGACAAGGTTATTTCCTGTCAGGTAAACCAATAGTTTGAAGAAGCATTATGAGGTTTGTTTGAAAAAGCATGAATAGTAGTTTAAGTGTAAGAGGGAACAAAAAAGCTACCATTTGAGTAATTATGGTTTTAAATAGTTATATAGGAGCAAGTTGCTTTGCACAAAGTAGAAGGCACTGTATCTTCAATACACAGAAATGGACTACACAGTCAAGCTAATAATGGGCATAACTGAAAATGATCTAGAAATGCAAATTCTTACCCGCTGAGGTCTTCGGTTTCTCATGTGTCTCATTAGGAACCAGAGGAGCTGTGTGTCATACTGGTCACCATGACGAACACTGTCTTCATCACGTTCTCGCTTGTTCTTCTTCATTACCTAAACAGTCATGATAAAATGTTAAACATTTATTTTATTGCTTTTTTATTTATCCATTTAAGTTTGCCGTCAAAGTTTGGATAAGATTTTTTGTTTTTGAAAAATATTTATTCTCACCAAGGCTGCATTTATTTAATCGAAAATACTAAATGTTATTTATATGTGATGGCAAAGCTAAATTTTTAGTCTTTGGTGTCACATGATCCTTCAGAAATCTAATATGCTGATTTGATCTTTTTTTTATCAATATTTTTGTGAAAACCATGATACTTTTTTCTACAGTGTAGAAGTATTTACTGTTACTTTTAATCAATTTAATTCATCCTTACTGAATAAAAAGTATACATTTATTTTTCAAATTAAATTAAAATAAATAAATGTTTATATATATATATATATATATATATATATATATATATATATATATATATATATATATATATATATATATATATATATATATATATATATAAAGTGTCAATTATATATATATGTATTTTTATATTTATTTATTGTGTGTTTATGTTTAATTTTATTAAAGAGATATGTTAATTTTATTTTAGGTTTTTTAAAATTTTTTATTTAAAGGGTCATAACGTACACATTAAGTCTTAGTCTTATGCCAAGATTGCGGTCATTTAGAATTTTGAAAATGCTCAAAATTCAGCTTTGCCATCAGAGGAATAAATTGCATTTTGATATATATTAAAATAGAAAACAGTTGTTGTAAATTGTAGCAATATTTCATAGTATTGTTTTACTGATTTTTTTTTTATCAAATAAATGCAGCCTTGGTGAGAAAGAGAGACTTAAAACATAAAACCATTAAAAAAAAAAAATCTCCTAAACTTTTGAACAGTAGTGTATATCAGACACAAATGAGACCCACTAAATTTCATGTGATATGCATTATAGGATAACATATCTTTCATTACACAGTATGTCTATAGTGTGGCACAATATGTATAATATGTATCCTGTGAGTACAGCTTAACTCTAAGTTGATGCACCTTGTATTCACAGCGTTGAAAATTCTTGGGCATGATAAACATCCTAACTTTCAAGATTTATATGAGGAATGCTTTCTCAATCAGGGAGACAGAATTACTGGTGATCAGACTCATTTCTTGCATTCACAGTAAAAGTGTTTATCTTGATAGGTTTTTATCATTGTTTACTGCTATTATTATTTGTTTATTGTATGTCTTTGCAGCAGCATGTAGTCCACAAAGATTTCGAGGAAAATAAAGTATACTACTACTTCTACTTCTACTAAGTATACCTCTTTAAGTCCCTTTAGTGTTGTGGGATTCTCAGCAGTGGGTGCCCACAGCTTCACATCATGGTCTAAACCACTGGTGGCTAAACCTGGAAGATGAGGATGAGGCTCCAGACAATTCACCTGAACACAGAAAGAGAATATTACTTATATATGAATTTTTTCAAACCAGAAGTTCAATGATCTAGTTCAATTTAGTGAAGTGACAGTGTCTTACCACTCCTCCCCGGTCTCCCTCCATAAACTGAACCACACGAGCAGAATTCTTATCCCACAGGTAGATGTGTCCACAGTCACTGCCGCTGACAACAAACTCACTACAGGGACCGTAAAAGTTAACTCCCTTCACTGGAGGAAGATTTTCCAATAGCAGATGGAACAAGAAAAAAGGGGGTGATGGTTAAGAATTGGATTTTTCAAAAACTGATTTTATATTGGTTATAACATGCATGCAAAATGTGATACACACCTTATACTGCAATGAAAACAAATATAAAGTACCTGTAGCATTGTTGCGGTGACCCTTATATCTCCTGCGGTAATCCGCTCCATCACTGTGGCTCGAGTCAAAAAGGTAAATGTCCTCATCGTTGTAACTTGCCAGCAGTTCTGAAACACAGATCAAACATGAAACACTTTGCATGTTGCTACAACAGACCATGTAATATAAAGTTTTTATTCAAAGGCATGCAACCATACAGCAGTCACTTTCTGAGAGTTAAGTGTGCATATTACCTGTGCCATCATGGCTGTACACTAAACAGGTAATATTTGTTTTGGACTCGCTGGACACCAAGTGAGAGGGACAAAACTTCTTCAGCACACCATTATTATCATGTTCATTTATCTTTCTCTGGTCATAGATCCTATGACATAAAAAGAGGAAGAGAGAGTGAAACAGTGAGTGATGCATGACAACAGTTGCCCAGTCTACTGTCACAGTGTCATTGGAGAAACAACTGTAACAGGTATAAAGTTGGACAGCTGCATCAGAAGCAGCTTGTGATAGAGACAACATGATGACTTCAGTACAAAGGAGGTGACATGTCAGTGAAAATGTTTGTCTCACCTGACATACTGGTCTCTACCACCCACAGCAAAGTGGTGTGTGTTGGCTGGATTCACGAAAATGGTGTACAGCCCCACCTTCTTTTCACCCTCCTTCACCACCACCAGTTTGCTGAGAGATTTAAAAAAAGAAAGAAAAATTATCGTTCTATATAGCTAACAGTATGTGCTTTACATAGAACAAAAGTCTGTAATGTATCCTATGATCACACTATGTACTATGTACGCTTACTGCAATCTTACCTTGAAGAATTAAATAACATTTTTATAAGTTTGAGTGTAAAGAGATATTTTTCTATGATGCCAGTAATGTTTTTGGGATCTAAAGAGCAGGATTTCTATAATGTGACAAAACATTTTCTGTTTCTTCAATACAGCAGATGTTCTTCTGTTGTTGGCCTTTTGGCCATTTTTATTTTTGTAGTATAGAATAGAAAATATGAGAAGAAGAGGGGAACAGGATTGTAACCCAGAAAATCAAACATTCAATTTTAGGCCGCAGGATAAAAATATGTCTAACAAAAGAATGACAATCAGGGCTGATTCTAGTATGAGCTGATGAGCTGTTTTTATAGTAAGCTTGAAAATAGATCACATAAAAAGATATTTTTAAGGGTAAGTGGAAACAATTTTTAATCCCAATAAAGTGGGTCTACTAATGCTCTTGAACCATTCTTAATAAATCATTTTAAACAAGTCTCACAAAAGTTACATTTATTTGATCACAAATACAGTAAAAACAGTAATATCGTTAAATTTAAAATAACTGTTTCTCCAGTCTTCAGTGTCACATGATCCTTCAGAACTGATCTGGTGCTCAAGATACATTTCTTATTAATACCACTGTTGGAAACAGTTGTGCTGCTTAATATTTTAAGGAAACTGTGTTTTAAGGAACCTTTTCAGGATTAAGGATTCAGGATAGAAAGAACATTATTTATTTGAAACAGGAATATTTTGTAACATTATAAATGTCTTTATTCACATTTTTATCAATATAATAAATCTTTCCTGAATACAGGTACTCATTTCTTTAAAATGTGTACCTGTTTTTAGGGAGTCTTACTGACCCCAAACTTTAAACTGCTGGGTTAATCATCTTGTTTTAAATGCTACAGTTTTTATAGCATTACTTCTCTGAGGAAGTGTAATAATTAAACTATTTCCATAAAACAAACAATTATCAGTGTTTCCCCACATTATTTTAATAAATAACAAAAAAATAAAAGTACCACTGTTAAGTAAGCCATATAATTAATAACCTGTGAGAAAAGCTTCCACTGACTCATCTAGCTGCTGATACAATTCTTTGTAGGATTTCTAATCCTGTCCCTGTTCACTTGTGTCACTCAGCTGAAGTGCTCCTTTTCTTTAGTTCTGGCAATTTTAGGGCTGTTTGTGACATTTGTGACATGACTGTGCACTCACTTGGCAGGTCTGTCTAAACGCAGGTCAATACCGAACACTACTGCATCTTCACCAGCGGAGAGGAAAGAGCAGGGAGAGTCTGGCTCCAGTGCAAGCTGAGAGAGGGGGGAAAAAACATTTAATCACAAGTATTCACATGTGACTTTTTGATTGCAGTCTCTTTTTTAACTTGCAATAAATCAATAAAAATGATCAGTTTTAATATTATATGAAGTATGTTCTTTGTTTTTGCACCACAGTAAGACTGAATGCTTGATACTGATTGGGCAACAGATGTTCCAAGCTGTTGATTAATGAATGTATGTGACTGTAAAGCTCTAGTCACAGATTTCAAACCGGTTTGGTTTGAGGTAACCACGGAAAAAGCTAATTGAAAACAATTCAATTTTGAAAATGAATATACACCAGAATGATGGCTACAAATTTAAACACCTCAGGGTTATCATTCATTTTCAATAATCGGTCTGTCATAAATTACTCCTATTAAATATACAATTAAACAAAACTTTTCTGGTTGATCATACCTTATGAGCTGCACCTTTGTGCTGAGCCACTCTTTTGGTGTTCTTGCAACGTTGTGTGGCAGAAAGCTCGGCCACTCTGATCTGTCCATCTCGGGCACACATGGCCAAAGTGGAGTCACCGCTGTGTGGGAGGAACTTTGCCTGGGGATAATTAATAATAAAATGCATTGATTTAAATCTACACATTTTAAAATATTCTTCCAGATATCTGAAACTAAGATTTAACCCCTTTAGTGGATACACACACAAAAAAGAGGTTTCTGTCCAACAACAACCCAATAAATATAAAAGAAAATCACAAATAATTTGGATAGTGGCTACACATAGTACACTGAAGTGGCTTTTATGGTGGTTATTTTTATAACATGAACAGATTCAAAAACACTTTTTGAAATTTTGTGATCAGTACAGTTTATAAGGAAATTAATAACTTTTCAGTTAAAATGCTTTAAATTAATCAAAGGGACAGTACAGACTTTTCCATTGTTACAACAAAAAAAAAAAAACATTCTAAACTGTTCTTTTGACCTTTCTATTAATCAAAGAATTGTGGGAACAAAATCACTGCTTCCACAAAAATATTGAGCAGCACAGCTGTTTTCAACATTTCTAATAAGAAATGTTTCTTGATTACCAAATTCTGCTGTCCACATTACACTTTAAAATATATTAAAATAGAAAACAGTATATTTTTAAATTATAATTATATTTCTTTTTTTACTGTATTTTTTTATTCCATTAAATGCAGCCTTGGTGAGTATAAGGCTACATTTACACTAGTGCGTTTTAGTTTTAAAACACATAACTTTTGCTACGGATACGCCTGTTGTTAACACTACTCTGGCGTTTTCGACCATCGAAAATGGAGACTTTTGAAAATGCTACAGACCCCGTTATAGTTTGAAAACTCCGGGGTTGCATTTTAGTGTAAACCAGACCAAAATGGAGACTTTTAAAAATGATGGCGTGGCTGCCCACATTCGCTCTGCATATCCTTGACAACCGTTTAAACAATAACATCATGCTCATTTTTATACCTGCATGAATGGTCATGTGATATGCGTTTTTGGTTGTGTAGTGTGGATGGAGATCGTTTCTGAAACCCAGTGAAAATGCAAATGTAGACGAGGATCTTTTTCATTTTAAAACACGCACTAGTGGAAACAGGGCCATCTTTCAAAAACTTGTTGACTTCAAATTTTAGAACAGCAGTGTTACAGTACAGGAACTGTTTTTAAAATGTTGTTATTTTCTAATAAGATAATATTGTTTGCCATCAGAGACCTTAAATTTGGAGTGGCACAGCAATGCACTTTTTCACCTGAAAGACATTGCTCTTATGTCCACTGTCAAACTCCAGCTCTGCCCTTCTGTGAGCCCAGTCCCAGATCACCACGCGGAGGTCATCGCTACCGGAAGCCAGGCGGGTGCCAGAGGGGTTAAAGTGGAGGGTGTTCACGCAACCTGTGTGTCTCTCCAGACGGCCCTGCAGTTCCAGCCTCTGCACTAGACCTCGTGCCCCACACACCCTCTTCACAAACTGACGCGAATCACGGCCAATCTCTCGGGCACGCAGTGATGGGACCGCACACCAGGAAGGGCGACTCAGGTCACACAGGTCTGCTCCCAGCCACGCTTCCATGGCTTGCTCATCTTCTTCCTCAGCATCCTCTTCCTCCTCCTCTTCTTCTTCTTCTTCATCGTCATCATCTGAACTGGAAGAGTGGCGTGTGGCTCCACCACTGGGTCGATTCCTCTTCCTGTTGGATCTCTTACTTTCATCTTTTCCCCTCTCTCGCTGCCCTCCTCCCTCACTCTCTCTTTCTCCTTCTTCAGTGAGAGAGTACAAACCACTGCCATCCATGCTGTCAGTGTCCTCCTCTTCTCCTGGCCCCTGTTTCTGCTCAGAGTTTACCATCGGCCTGTCCTGACCATCCTCACTTCCCTCTGGGGCTGAACTCAAATTTGCTGTCAAGAGAAAATTTGAACAATTAGTGGAGCACTGCTTATTTACATATCCTGCTGTCAAGGTAACTAATATTATCGTAAGATTCCATTACAAATACACACCATTATTTTAGGGTCTATTCTTAAAATTAATGCTTTTATTCAGCAAGGATTCTCAAAAGTGACAGTGAAGACACTTAGAATATTACAAAGGAATTCTATCTCAAATAAATGTTGTTCTTTTGAACTTTCTATCCATCAAAAAATCCTGAAAAAAAAAAAAATGTATCATGGTTTCCACAAAACTATTAAGCAACACAACGGTTTCCAACATTGCTAATCAAAATAAATGTTTCTAGTGCACCAAATTAACATAATAGATGATTTCTGAAAGATAATGTGACACTGAAGACTGGAAATGCAGGTTTGCCAGCAAAGAAATAAATAACATTTAAAAAAAAATAATAGAAATTAGTTATTTTAAATTGTAACAATATTTCACAATATTACTTATCAAATAAATTACAGCCTTGGTGAGTGCAATGATGTCTTTAAAAACATTAAAAAAAAATCTTACCGAACCCAAACTCATGAACAGTAGTGTATATGACAGTTAGGACTCTATTTGGTTCCATACCTGAATCAGGACTGGTCTGGGCCTCTGGCGCTGCAGATGTATCTGCCTCCACTCTTCCTTCTCCAGGTTCATCAGAGCCCCCTGGTAAATTAAGCCCCAGACATAAAAATTGGCTACGTTTGCCATCACTTGAATACATCAGAGATTATGAGCATTTCACTCAAGGCTTTATTCACTCTCATGTCGCATTGACCTCATTTTATTTGATTTTATTCCGTGAAGCACAAAATGAGATGTTATAATAAATAATAATGTCAATGCTGCAGTTAATAGTGACTTAAATGTTGGTCTATTCCTCATAGGACTTCAGAAGATGCATAATAATGAGAATGATTTGCATAGACTATTGTTACTATATTTTATGGTGATTTTTTTCAACTTTTTTAACTTTCCTCATATGGTGAATGATGCACGCAGCTTAAGATCTTTTGTATTTCACTCAGAAAGAAAACAATATTGGGGTGGTACCGCACAAGGACATAATTTTCAGTTTTGGGTGGACTTTTACTTTGGTTTACTTACCATTTGGGACACTGGATTTATCATCTGTATCGCACATTCTGTCCAACTGTCCCTTCTGACAGAAGAGACCCTATAAAAAGAAAAACGAAAATGGCTTTCTTCAATCAATCACGTACTGGATAGTCACCACATAACATTATTTTCAAGACCAAAAAAAAAAAAAAAACCTGAGTTGAGGGTACTGTTAAAGAATGCTTGACAGATCATTTAAAGGTAGTATTTCATATAGTCGATGATTACTAGAGGTCTGAACAAAATGCAGTCTTCAAACTGATGAACATAAAAAGGCATTACTGCCCTTTTGACATATTTAAAAGGTGCTGACCCATCCAGTGACTGACAGGATCCCTCACATCATCTAAATGTGGCAAACTAAGCCTGCTTGCATAGTAAATAGCTGGCATGGTAAATACCTGCCTCAAATCGCAAAAGCCGTGACATTACCTTGTACAGTCCAACTGCAGATGACCCTTATATAGCAACTTAAGTGTTTGTGCAATAGTGTTAATGCCACATAAGTTGATAGTGCGCAGTAAACTGGCTGCGACAAGCTAGTGTGCTAACTAATCTTAGCAATTGCTTTTGTGGCATTACCCTGGTCAAAAATAGAAAAGCTGCTGGCTAGTTTTGCAACCACACACGGATGTTGGCAAGCAAGTAGTTGTACAGGTTCTACAATTTGAACAAAGGGATATATATTCTCAAGATTACCAAAACGTCCCGACGAGGAAATATGTTGTAATGTGTTGTGCACGAAAACCACGAGTTTCAACACGTCAATTTCAGATCTGTAATGAGTGCTGACCCGAGCTGACAACATGTAAACATTGGTCGTTGCGAGAAAATGGAGAGCTAACTAACGTTAGCGTGTGGTGTTACCTCTAACGTTACTGTAGGCCCAAAGTCTCCGCACTTATTAATCCTCTGCGCAGATTTCCCTTCCTTCACCTTCGAGTCACGCGCAAACAAGAGGTCGACACATTAGTTAGTTGTGTTAGTTAGACCGGCGATCCAAAAACCCCGCAGTTTTAGGTCACGTTTCTGGTCGTACCCGCAGTGTTTATGTTTTCGTTAGCGCTTCTGTTTTTTTCCCTTTCTCTTTCCTTTTTTCTCTCTTTCTTTTTCCGGCAAGACGCTCGTTCTCCGGAAGTGAGTCTAGATTCACAAACACAGCGGCGCTTAATATTACACTACACACTGATAAATGTGATGCATTATGTTCACACTAAAAATACACACACACACACTAAGATTTTTTTTTTTACTCTCAATATTTATTATGAATCCGCCATTTACGTTTATGACGAAGAGTTTCATCATAAAATTCCGAAAATAACAACAAAATTATTATTATTATTATCATCATCATTATTATACTAATTAAAAAACAACCTATTTATACAAGTAAATGTATGGCCCAATAGCTGACCATATCTGAAAATATTATTTGGATTAATTAATGATAATAATCAAGAATTCAAATAAATAGTAATAATAATAATAACAATAATAACAATAAGTTTTCATAATAATATTTTATCGTATTATAATTGTAATTAAGTAGTAGTATTGTTATACCACTTCATCAACAGCAATAAAAACAGCAACATAGCCTGTTTATACAGATAAAGATATTGCCCAATATCTTATCTTTTGATAAAGAGAGAGAGAGAGAGAGAGAGAGAGAGAGAGAGAGAGAGAGAGAGAGAGAGAGAGAGAGAGAGAGAGAGAGCAGGGGCGTGTTTTCCCGGCTGAGAGATGGAGATTCAGTTCTCTGCATAATATTCTCGGTTCAGTTGTTCTGACATAATTTTAAAGTACTCGGACAAAAAAGGAGAAATTTCATTTATTTAGTGTTTCAGAGTCACGCTACAGATTCCCGCGAACATTCAGAACTATGAGTGAGGTGAGTGTTCATTTGTTATTTTAAATCTGATAAACCAGAGTTGGTTAAAAGTTAATTAGAATTTTATAATAAAATAATAAATATATAAAGTATTACGTTCAATGTGAATATGTAATTTGTTGAGGCCAGAAAAAAAGGGTTAAATAATTGAAATCCTTTGAGCCATGTAGGTTGTATTGAAGAGTACATTGCTTCGTCAAGCCACCTCTAATTTCTCTTCAGTAAAGATGAGAAATATAAAAGGGTTATGTTTTCATCTTTACTGAAGAGAAATTAGAGATGGCTTGACAGCTAAGCCATCCCTTTATACATTTACAGTGCTTTTCACTCAGTGAGAAAATGTAAATCTTTAGATTCCCTTGGTTTAAAATGAAAATGTGGTGCTTTACATAATTTTTGTATGTTCCATTAATTGCCAGTTAATAAGTGGCTCAGGGGAGCTTGACCTTGCTGATATGAGCTTGGCTAATTAGCAGATGGAGATTGTGCCGTGAGGCTCATGTGTATCACTGATGTGTGAGATTGAAAATAAGGTAAGGTAATGAGCAGAGAAAAAGTAATGGACAACACACTGGGCACCAGCCGGCTGGATGGGATGGGGTGGGACCCCCCCCATCACACCCCCATCATCATGTCTTATAAGTGTGGAAGACCGAAGTATCAAAAGTCTTAACTCCATAATACTCATATAACCTACTTTTGGCAAATTATAAAATAGAATATAGACAACAGAATGACATATACAAAGAAAATGAAAATTCTTGAGACGAAAGTTGTCATGTTTTTACGCTCAAAGGGATTTTATCTGACAGCTCAGAGAGTGTGGTGGATTTATGGATGCTTTTAAACATACTAGAGAGGGGAAGCTGAGGCAGGTTTAGAGTAAGGGTAAGGAGAAGAGGTTCTCTCATTTAAAAAAAAAGGGCTGCAGAGATTTGCATCTGAAAACGTCCCTTGCAGCAAGAGAGTGGATAATATGTGTATGTGTGTCTGTGTTTAGGCAATGTTCTATTTCGTCTCCCTTGATGACACTTTGTGCTCTACAGATAATATGTAAGAAGTATTTACAGTATATTAACCGCTTAAAGCAAATATCATGGAGTTTCTCAGGTTAACCGTCAATTCATTGCTGAAAGTACACATTCAATTAAGTAACGCAAGAAATACATAAATTGACACATTTTGGATGTTAGTGTCTATATGAATAACTCAAATCTAGGGCATCATCTCAAGGCTAATTTATTCTCGTAATTGAAAAAGCAAGGTCACAGAAATAACGAATGCATGCAGTTAACTCATGCTGTGCACACTGAAAAGGTAATGTGGATGGTGACGGATTCTCTCCTTAACAAAATTACAAAAGCATACTTTCATTTAACAAATATATAAAAAAAACAGATAAATATGATATTTGTGGACCATAAATTGGGTCCATTTTTCAACTACAAATGTCATTAAGGATAAATGAATTAAAAAAATAATATAAAATACACACACACACACACACACGCACTAAGCTTGCATGTTATGGCGATCCTCTCCAGGGCTGAGTGCCACTGTTCCAGATTGCACACAGAACTGAAAAAGGAGGATTAAACGGATGGGGATTAAAGGGTCTTTATCACTCAGCGTCCTAACACACAACTCATAAAGCACATATCAGCTTTTAATTTAATGGCAGATCACATAAAAATTCACAAATGTTGTTATTTTTGTTCATACTGCATGTATAAATGCTTGCACACGATGATAAACCTGGTAGTTGCTGTCTTTTTCTTACAGAACAGTTCATCTGATCCTCCCAACAGCACTCAGGGGCCCATCACAGATATAAAAGGTGCGTTTATGCGTTTCATTACACCATGTTTGAATTTTTCATAATTGACTTCTTGGAAACTCCTCCATGTTTTGTTCTCCACCAGAACTGTATGGTTACATAAGGCCAGGTTTATATTTGTACAAATATAAGTGCAACCTACCACAAAACAGGTGTCTACCAATGCAGTCTGATTTTTATCTGTTTTTACTATTTTTATCGTAACGGATCAGTTCAGTTCACATGTGCACATGCATACCAATGAGAGCTCAAGCATGCATTCACTCAGGATACAGTTCTTTATTGCAGTCCAGTGTAGGTTGGTTATTCCCATAAGGTCCGTGTATATTCAGCTGACTTACCCTTTCATCTCCCCAAAGCCCTAACGTTGCAAGTCCCATCAGCTAATTAAATGAGCTCGTAATAACTTAAAGGGGTATTTCATTTAAAAATAAGACATTTTGAAGAATGTTTCAGCTGGTTTTGTCCATACAATAGAAGTCAGCTGGCGTAAACTATCATTTGTGTGCCTCTAGTGACACCAAACAGAAGTGCAAAAATTGGTTGAATAAAAAGAATAGCAAATAGTGTGCTCCAGTGATTATGTGTTTTTGTAGGCCAACCCAGAAGTTAGCATCACCCTGGTTTCCCTCGACCGAAACCCAATAGGATTTTTTACACTGGCTTTTAGAATATTGCAGTAAATAAGCTCTGTGACCAACAAAAGTTTATTATTCTTACATGTTTTGTTCATAATAATAATAAAAGAAATTTGAAGGCTAAATGCAATCGCAAAAACGTAGGCTATAAACCAACTATGTCACAGTCACATAACTTCAACATCCCCACCATTAGCTTCCAACGACTCTTTTAGTCTTTATTTAAAATGTTATGTTATTTAAAAATAAAACTGAGTACCTCGTGATGACATTAAATGCTCCTGACAAACTCTATAGTTTCCTTTTCTAGACATGTAAAGCTTTAAAATATCACAAGGGAGTATTACTTATATATTTAAAAAATGTGAAAATATCTTAAGCTTGTTTAACCACAGGCCTTATTTTGGTTTCTATGTCATGTGCCCCTCAGCCCCCCAGGAGAAACCGGTGGACAAAGCGGGGAAGAACCCTACACAAGAACCCGAAGAAGAGATCGACATTGATCTGGATGCGCCAGAGACAGAAAAGGCAGCTTTGGCAATACAGAGTCAGTTCAGACGCTTCCAGAAAAAAAAGAAGTAGAAAAGGGAAGAATGAATGAAAGAATCAGTGCAGAGGACCTTCCAAAATATTCAAAATGGAAAGAGATTTAAAAAGGAAGAGACAGGGAAAAGTCAAGTGTGGGTGGGAAATTAGGGGTTTGGAAAACAAATGATAGCCCAGTGGCATCAACATGCTGGGTTGATTAGCGTTTAAGACAAGAATAGGAAGGATTTTCACTTGCAGATTTTGTTCTCATTGTATTTGTCTAGATTTGTCTTTATCCTTTCTCTCCTCTCCTGTAGACATAAATATAGGTAGAAGCAACAGTTACTGACATGTGCAACACTATCTATTATTTAATATATTCAGCATATCAACGATGCAACAGCACAAATGTAATTGATATAAACATAAGAATTCAAAGGGCAGTAAATGATACGGTAAAACATGTTGGTGTGAATTAGTGTTATAGATATGAAGTAGCTTAGTTGTAAATTAATTCTTAGAGGTAGCTCTTAATTGCTTTGTTTTTTTTTTTGTTTTTTTTTTTTTTAAATGAGAAGCATTTGAAAAAATAAGGAAATTTCCATAATACCATTATCTTTTTTATCATTAATTAACTACATTAATATGAACTAACAATGAAATATTCTAAAGCATTTATTAAAATTAATTATTAATACATTATTAAAATCAAAAGCTGTATTGGTTTATATTATTTAAAGGATCTAAACATTAATTAACAGCTGTGTTTTTAAACTAATGTTAACAAAGATTAATAAATACAGTAACAAAGGAACTGCTCGCTGTTAATGTAATTTAATGCATTATTGTAAACCTAATTGTAAGGTATTACCGAAATTTCTTTATATCAACAGCAGACCATATAATGATTATTTGATTAAAGAAAAAATATAATAACCTGACATTAACAAGAATTAGCAATAGCCATATCTTGCATATTTCTGCATTTTAGACAGGGATTTAATCAAGACACCGTTTAAAATTAAGTAGCTTGTTATATTCAAATGTATCCCTATATTAAACTAGGCAAATGGCCTTGAAATACTTGTGAAACAGGCAAAGTATGATATTTTTGTTCAGTTTACTGTATTTTACCAGCTGGTTGAATTTAGCACAAGGTCGAGAACCTTTTTAAGGCACGTCATACTCAGTGAAATTAGCAAAATGCCTTTCATTTTTGCTTTAATGCCAGAATTTACAGACATGCAACAAGATCCTTGAATTTTTGGGAACTGGTGATTCAAATGGAGATGATTATTAAGGAAAGTGTAACATTTTGATCTATTTTAAGTGTCTTTCTTGTTCTCCTTTCCCTATAATTAAAACAGTCTCTACAGATATCTCAGAATAGCTCATAATAATGAGAGCAGTCTATAAACACTCAAGATGATCTCACAGTTAATGGGACAAATGATGTCTGTAGTTGCATTGAGACAGGCGCGATCATCTGTTTTTGATTGTTCTCAAATAGTCACTGGCAATGCAATAATTGAACACATCTGTTATGATTCTGTACATTTTATATAAACTATGACACATTTTATTGTTGGACAGTTATCTTGTCCTTTATTGCCCTGTGTTTATTTTCCTGTGCGTGTGCTTATGTCTACTTGAGTGCTCTAACCCACACTTGTTTCTTTTTTCTCTGTGTGACTCAGTCTAAAATATATGATTCAATAACAAGAACTGTAAGCCTGAGCTGAATTGTATGTCATAGGGGCAGTGAATCGATGGTTATATAAAGTAAAGAGCATTATATAACATTTGTTAGATTTTTTTCCATCAAACATATTTAATGAATATTGGAAATGCATATTGCAAGTAAATATTGCTTGAAGGTTGCAACCTAAAATAGCGTGTTTAAGCAGAACATTAATGCAGGAGAAGCATTAAGCACAAAGTGAAGGGTAAAAAAAGTTATTTTTTATAGCTTTATATCTAGTTCGTTGCTGTCCCCTGTAATGAAGCACATTCAAGAGTTGCTTCATTTGGTCATTTAATGAATGCAAGTTTACTCATGTTTGGTTCTGATGTGTAGGACAGTGCAAATGCTTAGTTCCCAAATGTCATCATAAAATCTTGTGAGAAGAGCTGATGCCTTCATAATATAATAATTAAAAAAAAACTAAAAAAAACTATGAACACCTTAATAGCTATAAACTCTAAATACCAAAAATATATAAACATATTCTTCAACAGCAGAGGGCACCCTCTCCCTTTCTTTCAGCCTTAGTCCTAAATGTACACACAAGCATAGAAACATGAGGCCCAGTCAGTACAAATGCCACAGTTGATGTGAAGTGCAAAGCTCATACTTGTTAAAAGTTCATGAGACTGTGTAAGGTGTCCCATTTGTCATTTGAGGTTGCAGAAGCATTCCTCAATCACAACTCTAGCTGTGACTTATGGCTCTGCCGCAGGTGGATTTTATCAGAGGCCCTTAAACTTAAAGGTGAGCAAAAAAAAAAAAAAAAAAAGTTAAATGCTTTTTTTGGATGCAGTGAATGGACGGAGGAGACGATATTGTCGATGGTAGATAGATGTAAATCTCGATTTAGGAGTACGCTGAATAAACTTCAGGAAATATCTCAACTTAATGACTTGACAGAAATTTACAAAATAAATACAAAAACTCATTTTGCATTAAAAAAAAAAAACCTTTATGCATTGCATAAATCTAGAAACAAATTACACAAAGCATTCTGGGAATAAATGTTAAATCAAACAAACTATCTATTATTGACTAACAGAAATAAGAAAATGTTATGTATATATATAAAAGAAATGCTTCTTATAAAAAAATGTACAATATACAATAAAAATAAATAATAAAATAAATAAAAGAAAATAACAAAAATATATTACATCTTTGATGCATGAAGCCCAGCATAAAACCTACTTTTTTTTGGTCATTTTTATTTAGTGGGCAGAGAGGATGAAATAGGATCAGAATTCAAACTTGTGTCACCTGCACATACCCCACAGATTCATATGCTGGAACACATGAACTAGCTCCAGTAACTGCTCATTTAAAGTTTCCACACTCAAAAAGAAAAAAAATCCAGATGCCTTTGTACCAACAAAATAATGTTTCCTGGATATAATGCTGCAGGAACTGAAACAAGCAGATTTTTTTCTGTTGTAAACCACACTAGCCAATTGTGAAAATCTTAATTATAGACTATAGGTCGTGGGCAACAGGTTTCTGGCTCAGCCCTTAATCTGTAAGGTTGATCCTCGTGTGTAGCATACAGAAAATATAAGATGTGTGACAAAATGTTTCTGATGCAGCATTTGATTTATATAGAATTAAAACCTACTTCCATCCATTCCAATCTATTTGAAGAAATGCAAATCTAGTCGTCTTTCTGTGTGCTCTATCTTACTTCTTACTATCTGTCACTTTGATTTTCCTGAATAACAAGTTTACAGGCTTCTTATCCCCCTTGCTTGCATTTAAATTATTTTCTTTCGGTCTCTTTAACCCAGAAGTGTTCAACTCTTCTTATAATCAGCCCCTTAACATCTGTGTAAAGTCTTCCTTTTTCTATATTCTAAATCACTCCCAAGTCTTTTCAAATAAAATGCAATTATTCCTCTTCATTTTTTTTTCCCACTCTACTTTTTTTCTTTCAAATCTTTGAATTTAGAGCCTTTATCATTGACTTGTCTCTTTGACTCCTCATTTTATTTCTTTTTTGGGGTCTCCTCAGAATCTCCTCTCTTGCTTTGGTTCATCAGCTGTGGCACAGTTTTCTGGTCAAGTTTATCCTCCAACTGATTGATTTCTTGCTCAAGTAGAGCCAGTTTAACAGGATCTGACTCACATTGGTCTTCATCCTCCTCCTCTTCCTCATATTCTTCCACTTCAATTCCATCCATGGTCTTTTGAAGCTGAGTCTTTACTTTGTTTAGTTCCAGTAGGCCATGTTGAAGCTCTTCGCAGACTTCCCGGATCTTGGAGGCAAATTTGGTCTTGGCACCTTTGTGAAGTTCATTGGAGTTTTTGGCAAGAAAGAAGACATCCAGGGCGAGGAAGAGAGTGGACATGACCCCCGTGGTGATACTGATGGCCTTGGCGGCTTTGGCAGCACCTCCTGCAACACCTAGAACTTTCACAGTGTTGATAAGCCTATCAGTGTTTATCATAAGGGCTTTACCTGCTCGTCCACCTTCCTTCATTACATGCTTTATGTTACGGCTAAGACTTGTGTTGACCACACTCTCAGAGTACCCCTTAAAATCCCATTCCTGCAGGGTGTTCATTCCTTCCTACATACACAAAAGAAAAATCAGAAGTGAGACGCAGATAGACAGAAAGACAGATAGACAAGCAGACAGTTTGATAGGTCAACAGACAGACAGACTGATAGACTAGCATACAGACAGATGGAATGATAAACATACTTGCATGAACTCCAGACAATCTCTGATGTCATTGATCTCATTCTGGTAGCCTTCGATCAACTTCTCCACCTTCTTGCGATCCATCTTGGACTGAACAGCATCCGTGATATTAGCTGTGGCTGAGGTGATGCTTCCAGCTGTTGCCACACTGATGCCCACTGCAGTGACGATAGTGGAAGCGCCAAAGGTGAAGGGTGCCAGGATGAGGCCAGTAATGGTGGCTATGCCCCCCGCCACACTAGCTACGCCCCCTCCCACAGCTGCACTCACTGTCTTCTTATGGAAGCTGTCAGCAGTGTCCGCCAGAGCAAGCAACTCTAAAATGCGACGTTGCAGAGAAGCTCCACGTTGGTTGAACAGGCTGACGAAGAGACGGGCTGCCATGAACACACGGTCTGCAGCAGCCTCGACAGCCCTGGCAAAATATTTAAAAAAAGCTCAGTAGTCACTTTAGGCCATTAGACGATTAAAAAAATCCACATTTACTCACAGCTTCTCGTCTTCCTCCTGAAAATTTGCTGTTTTGTTCCATTCACTCCAACCTGTCAGAAGTCAGTAAATCATATGTATTTTCTAACTGTGATCTAAACTAGACAGGGATAGTAACAGGGATGAGGAACAAAGATTGACCAATCGTTCAGCTGACAAATTTTAGTGAACTAAGATTAGAGAGGTTCATCTACTTTTTTCTTATATATAAGCCTAATTATACAAGGAGTTCTTTAAGAAAGATTACCAGGCTGGTCTTCTAGTCATTTTTGTAAACATGTAGTTTTGCATGTCCATATAGGTAATCAAGTAATTTGACCCAACTCACCCTCAGCAGTTTCCCACCATTCCATCAGGTCATCATCCTGTGAAAAGAGAGCAAAAGGTTAAAATAGATTCCATAATTAACCCAATTTAACATTATTACATTATAAAATAATAATATACCGCATCTGTCGCTAAAGAATTTAAATCTGTTGGATAGGCAGCCATCTCCACTGGCAGGATTTCAAAAGTACAGTCCTATAACATTCAGAGAATAAGAAATTACCCAAACATCATGTGATGGCATAATGTGAAAATGGTACACCAGAGAATGAGTACAATAAAATGTAAAGGACTGCAGATGTGGCCAGAGCAATAAACTCCAATGCCCATACTGTACACTCATTCACATACTCATTGCAACACTAACTCACCTCATTTGTCCCCGGTTGCTGCATTTCCAATGGCTTCTCAATCATATCTTCTTGATCTGAACCCTATATAAAGATTTTAGAGTATGATAATAGATTTTAGAGTATGATAATTAAATATCAAGTGATATTGAAAATAAAAGTGTTAACACTACCTGCATACTGGATGAAAACGCTGACATTCTAGGTAGAGTTCTCTTCACTCTAAATGACACAACCTGAAAGGATGTAAACACCAAAAGAGTTTATGCAGAAAACGTGAACTGACACTGTAAATAATTTCAAGTGGAAACAAAAAGCCCAATTCCACTATTGTTTGTGGCAAGTGGAATTACGATCTTTTATTTTCTTGCAATTTTCCTGCCTATGTATACTGCTTTTTGGGCCTCAGAAGAGAAAACAAGTGCTCATCTGCACAAAAAGTGAGAGAAAGGCTTACCTTGTTATTACTGTTAGAGAGTTTCTCATCATGACATTTTCTGGGCACTGCAATAGATTTCTATCAAACAGAGGAAACAGTTCAGCATTTATTTCACAACATCAACTACTTTGCAGGCAACTTAAAGGGATACTCCATCACAAAATGAAAATTTTGTCATTATTCACTTACCCCATGTCGTTCCAAACCTGTAAAAGCTTTGTTTGTCTTCGGAACACAATTTAAGATATTTGGGATGAAAACAGGGAGACTTGAGACGGTCCCATAGACTCCCAAATAAATAACAGTGTTTTTTGTTCTTTTTTCGTGTAAAAAAAGTATTCTCGTCGGTTCATAACATTACGGTTTCTATCACTGATGGCAGATGGAGTATTCTGACGATGCTTTTCATACTTTCCTGTACCTTGACACTGTCCCATAGACTGCCAAGTAAATAACAGTCTCAAGCCTCCCTGTTTTCATCCAAAATATCATAAATTGTGTTCTGAAGACGAACGAAGCTTTTACGGGTTTGGAACGACATGGGGGTAAGTGATTAATGACAAAATTTTAATTTTGGGATGGGGTAACCCTTTAAAATCCCTTAAAAGTACCTTTTCAATGCCAGTGTCCAAGAACGTATAATCCCAGTCTGTAAATTCACTATGCTCACTTAGCGGATCCTACATATGGAGTAAACTATCATTTTTATTTTATTAAAAATGGTATAAAAGTACATGCTGACTGTGAACACTGTCAACAATCTACTGTATATACAGCAATAAGAAGAGGAAGCTGCTTCACCGTTTCAGCAGGAAAACGTAACGCTGGTTTTGGGGAACTGCGGAAAGTGCCACTTAGCTTTCCTGAGTTATCCTGTAAAAAAAAAAGAGACAGTAACTGTGAAAAGCAGCTGACTAAGCAATTACAACAATATAAATATATTCTACTGTATATAATATAAATAAAGGGTCATGATAAGCACCTTTAAGTTGTTGTTAGAGATATAGAAGAGATTGTCATTACTGGCCAGCAGTTTGATGTGTAATGGTGGGCTGTCCTACAAGAAGAAAGATTGTAACTACTGTGCATTATCAAAAGGAAGGCAATGATAGCAATGCAAAAAATGTACAAATACTACCGATAAATTGAACAGACAGTCTATGTTATTTTTTGTAGTTGTTGTTGTAGCAATATACCTCCTCATAAGTATCCTCAGATGTTTTGAGAAACTTACACAGGGAATTTCCCTCCTAAAGAAATGAATCTGAGAGTTAGAATTACATTTTGTGTGACTTTGAATTCATTATGGCCATTGCGATTGATCTTACTGAACCTCAGTGGCATTATAGCTTACAAGACTGTCACTGCCTGGAAAATCATCACTCTTCAATGCTGGTTCTTCCTGTAAAGAGACAGAAGACCAGCATATTATACAACGCTATTCAAATTATATCGTAATTTGCACAGTATTGCAAAATGCAAACTTTAAGACATTAATTTAAGATTTAATGAATGCATGAACAAGACTACACTTTTGTAACACCTTGGTGGTGTTGTTTTGTGCTTGGTTGTGATTGTGGGCTGAGAGATCTCCATGTTGTAATGACAGCTTTTCCTGTTAAGAAAGAGAGAGGAAGGTAACCTCAGACATACAGTATTCAGAAGCTAAACCAAAGACAAGCTTCAAAACTGTAGGTAGCATTATTCTGTGTAATGTGTAACATAAAAGCATTCATTTGACTGACTGAACAGTAATAAAATAAAATAAAACCACAACTACAGCAATAAATTTTATACAGTTTACTCCCTGTATGTTTTTTGTGGACACAGGGTGGATCATCTGAGCTGTTGCAGTGTCCTTAGAACACTAAATATTTATTTTTTTAATCCAAACCTATTGTGTCATTACAAACTTTGTGATTCACACTGATGTGATTACAGGTTTACTGTAGTTACAACAAAGCTTTGGCTGATGTGTAGGTAATTTCACTGAAGAAGTCACTTGCCTTCCCTAGTTGTAACAGATAGTACTGTCTCATGGCCTGACACAAATTGTATGGTATAATGTATGGAGCACATTTTTATGTGCAAAGCATATATGTAAACCACAAAATCGATGAAAATGGATATTAACAACATTCTGATACCTCAGAGCTCATGGTCAGTGTTATTTCAACTTAAATTATGCTATGAATTTATTATATGCTATGAATTTCTATTATATGTAACACATAAAATAGCTTCCGTTGTTTGTCATCAAAAAGCATATAGGCTTAAATTGGTTATTTTAATGTCTAAAGCAACACCAGATGTTACCTACCTCTTGCACAGGGTGACTCGTCCACTTTTTAGGAATTCTTTTAAACAACCGGCTGAAAACAGCAGCTTTCCCCTGATAAATGAAGAAAATTTACATCCTACAAACATTTTCATCATTAAAAGTGAAAACTATGAATCGGATATAAATATACACCATATAATAAAAGTCAAGCATATCATTAGATGACAGACCTTCGGGTTATTGTTGCCTGATGTTTGATCATCGAGAGCCGACAGCTCACTCTCAGTTACCTTGTTCTGGGAAAAGATGTTGATTATCCTTTGAAACAACATGCCATTGCTATATTTACTGTATACTTTCTACATGTAACTAAATTAGATTCTTTCTTGCAGTCTGTCTATTGTAAAGCAGAGTCAATGCAGATTCAGAACAGTATTCTGAGAAATCAAACCATAACATCAACTCTCAAGTGCATTAAGAGAAAACATATTAACTGACCTTAATTTTGCTGTTCTCTAACAGACCGTCATTATTGCCCATGAGTTCACAGTTCTCGTCCTAGAGTAAAAATAGTCAACTAACCATTGCAATTAAAAGCCCAGATATTACGAGAGAGTCTGGTTACATCAAACTAATTACCTTAGTGTGAAAGCTTCCTGTTCCTAAACCCTTAGACATGTACTGTCTTGCCTCAGATGAGTGCACATCTACGTCTGAACTCCTGTACATTGAATCTGCTTTTTCCTGTAGCACAAGCAAAGGAACAAAAAACACAGCAAAACACAAATTGGGAGGTTATTCATATATGTGGTTGCTAAAAAGTATTTGTGTATTTAAAGGGATACTCCACCCCAAAATGAAAATTTTGTTACCCCCATGTCGTTCCAAACCTGTAAAAGCTCAGTTCGTCTTCGGAACACAATTTAAGATAATTTGGATGAAAACCTGGAGGCTTGAGACTGTCCCAAAGACTGCCAAGTAAATAGCAGTGTCAAGGTCCATAAAAGGTATGTCATCGTCAGAATACTTCATCTGCCATCAGATGTGCAATCTGGGTTATATGAAGCGACGGAAACACTTTTTGTAAGAAAAGAAAACAAAAATAAACGACTTTATTCAATAATTCCTTTGTCAGCAGTCTTCTCTTTTTCTCATTATCACCGTATGCTACGTATGCTCTTCTGTGTCATCCGCGCCACGCGGATGCGCCGTGATATGGAGAGACACAGAGGAGACTGCTGACAAAGGAATTATTAAATAAAGTCGTTATTTTGGTTTTCTTCCCGTCGCTTCATATAACCCAGATTGTACATCTGATGGAAGATGGAGTATTCTAACGATGACTTTCATACCTTTTATGGACCTTGACACTGCTATTTACTTGGCAGTCTATGGGACAGTCTCAAGCCTTCAGGTTTTCATCCAAAATATCTTAAATTGTGTTCCGAAGACGAACTGAGCTTTTATGGGTTTGGAACGACATGGGGGTAAGTGATTAATGACAAAATGTTCATTTTGGGGTGGAGTATCCCTTTAAGTGTCACACAATGACGTATAATATTGCTCACCTGAATGATCTGCTGTTTTCCTCTGACTTACTGTCACTCTGTCAACTTTCACACCTATGGAAGAATATTCACCATTATATCAATCCTACTTGCGAATCAGTTAATGCAGTTTATTTTTTTAGATGTCATGCTTTAAAATTACCTTGAAAGCACATATCTTTTTGTATTTTCTGAAAAGCTAATCTAATTAGCTAATATTTACAATAGTCTCATCCTATTTAGAATCATTCTATTGTGCTATAGATTTTTTTTTTTTCATACAGTCAATATCTTACATTTACATATAAACCTATAAAAAGAGTTTCCTCATGCTTTGATTTTCTTATGTCATTCCCTAGCTGGTCATTCTCTGGGGTGGACTCTTTCGCAATTCATGTACATGGACATTATTCCGTCAGACCAGGCCCACAGAGATTAAAATTAATTATCACAACCAACTTCTTTCACAGGTTATGAAGAAATAGACAATCAGCTCCAGACATGTTTCAGTGGTTCATTAAATACTTCTTGACTTCCTTTAAGGTATCTAATTAAAATTCAAATAAATATTTTCCATAATCATTTCCATAATAAATGCTTATTAAATTATACATAACAAATGCTAAATAAAAGTGTTCTTTTGTGCTTGATTTATCTGCCCTTTCCATTCATTTAATTGCAGATTAAGTCGCAGATGCTCAACACACAATCATCTTCATTAAAAGTAGTAAGACTAACTTATCTTTCCAGTGTTGCTTCCGCTCTCACTCTTGTTGCTGTCTTTGATCTTGTAATTAGCTGATGAATAAAATGCAGCACATATCTGTTGATTTCATTGATGTGAACCCTGTTAAATTTGCATAGCATGGGAACTGAAGATCGGATTTATATCCATTTTGCGGAGACACATAAATGTGGCCAAGTGTAAATGGAACTGTTTTAAGAAATCAGATAGCTATCTGATCAGATAAAACGCATGAAGTGACCAGGTCTAAACATGTCCATTGTCAGACAAATCTGGTGCGTATCCAGACCATATGGTGTACCTGCACCCTGAGACGACCACAACACAGTCCTGAATGTCAGCGAAGACCACAACAATTAAACATCACAACTTGACAGCCATTGGCACTGATTCTCAACAAAGACCACAAGAAACTGACAAGTCTTCTGCACAGACCCATAGGACCAGCAATGAACGTGTCAGGCCAGGAGCTGCTAGGACCACAATGCAGTTTTATCATGCTTACAGTCACTTTTAAGCCAGTTGTCCACTACTGGACAAACGGCAGCCCTGCTGGACAGACTACATTTCTCCTCCCACCAAATGCCGTTGTGACGTATCCTGATGTTCAAGCAGGAGGAGCTGGACAAAATATTCTCAATGACTAGTTACGCAGCCTGAAATAATAAACACACCATCTTTGTTCATTTAGCCAGAGAGGAGAGCTGAGCTGACTACATCTGGACTTAATTATTTAAAAGACTATTTATGTTGTCTGAGATAAATAACACAGCTGAGCTGAATAAAGCCAAAACATGTGCGTCCAGGCTTAATTGGTTGCACAAAGACCAAGCCAGGATGAGCAGACACGGATTCATTAAGCCAGGTGAAACCAATCCTGGATAGGTGCGCGCTCACGGCTCACTCAAATAGACCCCGCCACAGATCACAGATTAACTGATTTACCATGGCAACTAGAGCCGCGTACTTTTCCCCGTCGGAACCACAAATCCTCATGGAGGCATACGAGGAGGTAAAAGATATAATTAAGAAGAAAGGCAACACCGCCACAGTGATAAAGCAAAGAGAAAAAGCGTGGCAAAGTATTGCAGACCGCCTGAATGCGTAAGTAGTGCACAATTACACACTCACCGCTCCGCTGAAACATCACAATTACAAATCAAATTTTTAATTCACATCTCCAAAAACGCAGTTGTAGTGTAATTATGAAACGGTTAAATTTTTTTATTGAAATGCACTGCATATATGAGTGAAATTGTGTAACGTAACTCCATCACACTGTATAAAGCTATGATATATTATTATTATTAAAGCCTTACATTATTATTTTACGTTACTACGCTCAGTACGGTTTAATCTTAGCCGTTGTACTCTGCTTATTATGCTGTCCACCGGTTTTTTTTTTTGTGTTTCCCCTGCTTTTATTAATGTAAAGCAGCTTTGACAGAATGAAACAATTGTGAAAAGTGCTATATAAATAAAATTTTCTTGAATACATAGATGAGCTATAATAATGATCACTTTAATTTATATAGCGCCTTTCAAAGGACCCAAGGTCGGTTGCTCACTGCACTGCAAAAATGTCTTTCTTACTTAGTATTTTTGTCTTGTTTTCAGTCAAAAAAAAATATCTAAAAAAAATCTTAAATATTTTCTAGAGCAAAATAACCTAGGAAAATAAGCAAAAAACTCAGCCAGTGAAACAAGAGAACTTTTCTAAAAGTAAGTGTTTATGGAAAAAGTAAACTTATTTCAAGAGAATTTTTCTTATTATATTGACAGATATTTAAATTTTTTGCTTGTTTTAAGCACACATTTACTTGAAGTTTATATTTTTGGTCTAAACCTATACTTATTTTGCTAGGTCATTTAGAAAATCAAGAAAATACATCTTTAGTTTTTTTTTTTTTTTTTTTTTTTATTTTTTTACTGAAAACAATACAAAAATACCAAGTCATTTTTGTCAGTGTGACTCCATTAAATGTTCTTGTGATAAAGAATGTGTGTGTGTGTGTGCGTGTGATGTAGATTAAACATGAACGGGCCAAAACGGACATGGCAGCAGGTCAAAATCAAATACAAGAACATTCTGCAGAATGGTATGGTCCCTGACTAATATTTAACAAAGCACAAGCATATATTGTACCCAGAAGGTGCCTGCTCACACATTGTCTGTACTGTTTTAGCAGTGAAAAAGAATACCCACAGACAAGGCACGGGTGGTGGGTCACCAAAGGCTGACCTTACCCCAGCAGAGGACATGGCCTTGGAGCTAAATAAAGGCAGGCCCGTCTTAGAGGGGATCCCTGGGGGGAAAGAGACGAGCATAGGTTCCTCCCAAGATGCCACCCGCTTCATTCAAGGTATGTCCTTCCATCTCTACATGGAATACAACCACATTCATATTGAATCAATTTGGACTGTCTGACTTTGGTTTACCTATTGCCTTGCAGTGTCTGGCAGCACTGTGTTCCTGTTAGAGCCACCAGCACAAGCACCAGACGATGCTGATCCAGTGAGTACTCCATTAAAGGCATACTGTAGGCCTGGCATGTCTTGTCTACTAGCTTCAATATGAATCCGATTAAATGTGATAGGGTGAAGCCCCAGTGCAGCAGCAACAGCACATGATGGAGACGATGATGAGGAGGAGACCATCTCTGTGGATTCCAGAAGGCATGAGGTATCATGTTAAGACTGTGAAAGTACTATTTACTCTACAATGGTGAGGAGTCCTCATCAAAATCAAAAAATGTAATTTCTTTTACAGGACCCAGATGCTATACAGTGGGAAAACCAGCCTGGCAACATAGTGCGTATTAATAAAAGGACACCACATCCTGCCAAATTCCAGCTGCGCTAATTGTATTGTGTTCACAGAGCTCACAAGCTATCAGAAAGTTGTATGGCAACCACCTCCGGTGCCAAATAGAACTGGCAGACATAGACATTCAGTACAAGAAGAAAAGAGATAGAAAATCTTGCACTGGAGTCCGAAATAAAAAAAAAGAGGACAATTAGGAAACTGGACCTTGAAATAAAAAAACTTGAGAGGGAGGTGAGATATGCCTTCAATGTACACTGTATGCTAACTGTAACACAAATGTATTAATCATTATTTTTCTTTCCTCCCCCAGCTCCAAGAAGATGACACAGCTCAAAAAATAAAAATTAGGTATATTCTCGTAAAGTCAAGTGAGCCATGACATATGAGCTCTTATTGTGAGCACACAGGACGGAGGCATCTTTCTAAGGTATTTTTTATTTTCACAGCAATCAGTACAACCAAGTCATCGTTATAAGGCACCGGCCTCTTTTTCCCACTCCCCCAGCACCAGGTGTGGCCACTAGCCTATATGAAGGCCCAAAATTGTGTGTTCCTTTCTGCTCTGACAATGGCATGCCCATTCTTGCGAGATGTGGTGGATGAAGAAGCACTTGTGCTGAGGAGAGCCTTCAGGCGAGAAAGGGTCTTCAGGGACCGGTTGGACCCACTGGCCTTCCCTGATGACCATCTATATGAAAGATACAGGTTTTCTGCAGATGGCATCCGGTATCTATGCAGACTACTGGGTCCCAGGATTAAGCACCGCACTGCACGGAGCCATGCACTGAGTGTGGAGCAAATGGTTTGTGTGGCCTTGCGCTTTTTTGCTAGTGGAGCATTCCTGTACTCAGTGGGGGATGCAGAACAGCTGAACAAGGCCACAATTTGCCGCACAATAAGGAGTGTGTGTCTGGCTATCAAAGCATTAGCAGATGTCTTCATCTCCTTCCCTGGCCACAGAAGGCTCTGTGACATGAAAGAGGAGTTCTATAGGATTGCAGGTAAGAGGATCTACAAATTACAGGACAACTGTTAACACATAGTAGGATACTCATTACTTTGTGTGACAGGTTTCCCCAATGTCATTGGTGCAGTGGACTGCACACACATAAGGATAAAAGCCCCCTCAGGTGCCCATGAGGCCGATTTTGTGAATAGGAAATCCTTTCACAGCATTAATGTTCAGGTGAACATAACTTTTTGATATTGTCCATTGACGAACACTCTGCATTGCCAATGATGTGCATTGATTGGTGTAATATTCCTCATCTTGTAATTTCAGATGGTCTGCAATGCTGACTGTGTGATCAGCAATGTTGTGGCAAAATGGCCTGGCTCAGTCCATGACTCCAGAATCTTTCGGGCCTCTGAAATCTATCAGTGCCTATCACAAGGTAAGCCACACAACCCCTATTTATAACCATCATGGCTGTGTCAATATCACTGTGTTTATGAGGTAGTAATGATGAGATTTTTGTGTTGACAGGTGAATTCTCTGGTGTGTTGCTGGGAGACAGGGGGTATGGCTGCCAGCCTTTTCTCCTGACACCTTTCACAGACCCCCAGGAAGCACAGCAGGCCTACAACCATGCCCATGCCAGGACCAGGGCCAGAGTTGAAATGACCTTTGGCCTCCTGAAGGCACGCTTTCACTGCCTTCACAAATTAAGGGTCAACCCTGTTAGGGCATGTGATATTACTGTGGCTTGTGCTGTCCTCCACAATGTGGCCTGCCTGAGGAAGGAGAGGGCCCCCAGAGTGCCACCAGCCATGGACTGGGACAATCCGGCAATCTTCCCTGATGACGACAGTGGTCGGCTGCTGAGGGACCAATATGTGTTGAATTATTTTAGTTAGTATGTGTGCTTTCAATTTAGGTAAAAAATGTCCTGCTGTGGCAGAGGAAATAGGGTTTTTTTGGGTTGGTTTTTTTTTACGAATTTGGCCTCTTATGATGTTTGTGCGGTATACTGTGTGTAATACAAGGCTGCAGGGAGGCTACTGCATCCATTCATTTGTCTGTTCAGTTGATGTGTATCGATTTGTCCTGCATTTATTTTAGTGTGCAGACATTCAGGGTGTGTTATATACAGACCTTTTGAATGTGTATGTATCATTTTGTATAATATGCTTTGATTCTGTGCTTTCCATCTTGTAGAGTCACTGTGACTTCAGTTTCGAAAGGAGCTGATAGTTTACCTGCTTTTTGTCCTTATTCAATAAAGGAACATAATGTTACACATTGTGTTTTTATATTCATATGGAATGTGTATTTGTTTATATGACAGAGTACTAGGGCCCCCACTGAGGAAAAAAGGATAAAGTCATAAATTTATGAGGCTGGTTCTTTCTGCAGAAAAGCAACATTCTTTTTACAGTTTTGATAGTTATGACAATGTGATACTTCATATTCTGGCACATCAGCATGTCTCAGTTTATGAAACCATACTGAAGTACAATTTCACGAAATGCCCCACATCTGTCATTTTTAACAACTGTCCTCCTTTAAAACAACTGGTTACAATATTATGACTTGTCTTTTTTTCCCTCTGTGGCCCTAATATTCTATCATTTTATATATAGCCTTATAGTCTATGGGAAACTGTAAATTATCTAATGATAGCAACATCATCTAAAAATCATTATTTATCCAAAATGATTGAAATTAATGATCACAAATGTTTAAATAATGACAGTGGGTCTAGTTATATGTGATAACAATGTATAGTGAGCAGTGAAATAACTATTGGTTTCCATTTGTGGCGACTGCTGACTGACATTAGGGATGAGATTAAATAGATCCTGGAATTTAGCCTGGTCTGGAGCAGGCTAGCTCCACAGAATAAATCTCCATGGTAATTTATACCATAACATATCCTCCTGCCCCCTATCCAGCTTTGGTGCAACCGGATTAGGGATCAATTGAGCCAGGATCACCAAGATATCCTGGCTTAATCCCTTATCCTACTTTTGTGCAACAGGCCCCTGGTTTCTCCCAAAGTTTTTTTGTTTTTGTTTGTTTCAGTCACCTGGAGGGGTCTGGGTTCCACTGTCACCTCTCGCTTGCTTAGTTGAAGTCTAAAATACACTGAATATTCAATAATATTATTGATTTGGCTGATCTGACACTATTGCATGATGACAAAACTTGAACTGAATTGAGCTGGATTATGACATCACTGTTTTCTCCAGAGCGGATTTATTGCCGAATCGACTTTGTTTCAAAATTTATGCAACATTTTCACAGATATTAAACTGCAAATCAACATCAAGCTGACACAAAAGTGATAAGTGAAACTTTTGTCTGCTGTAGAATTCCTTAAAGTTGAATTGAACCATTTCATTCTTAAAGATTGAACTTAAATCAATACTATTGTCCTTTTTAGAGTTTAAGTTTTTCAATAAATTAAACAATGTTTTTGGTAGTACAATTTATGGTTGCATTTTATTTTCCTTTAAAACCTATTCAGTATATTTAGTCTGCAATTACCTACTTTCTATAGAGTGTTTCATTGTTATTGGCCAAGGAAAGTTTAGATTTTTAAGTTTTGAATGATTTTATGGTTTATTAATAGGCCTATTAATAAAGGGAGACTACAGCCTACAGAATACGAAGCTTTTATAGAGCAATCTAGTCTATTTAATGTTTGTCAGCTCTATGTTAGATATTTCTATAGCTAGTTTTAGCCAGATTGCCCATTTTGAATAAGGTGTCGACCCATGGATGAGCTTCTAGCCTACTTGAATGGGTCCCAAGCGGATACGGATAGGGTCTGAGTCTGGACCGGACCTGCTCCGGATCCGTTGCAAGTGCCAGTCGACTCTGATACGGACCCGTTTTGTGGATCAGTTCTGGAGCTTCTGGTAACTCAAGATTGGATAGGAGAGAGGAGTCAGTTTCCTACCTGGGATCCTCATCTCGTCATTTAACCACTTATCTCATTTAGGGGAGGTCTGAACTGCTGCTTCAGTGTTCCTTTTGGAATCATATTGCGCCTTTTCATTTCTACCAATGTAGCTAGCCTAACAGAAAACAAAATGATGAAAAAATATTTTTATTAAGCATTGTGTTGGCAACACAGCACAGGCAGGAGTGCACTCTAAAACAATCCCAAAGAGCGCCAGGCACAGACATCACTGAGACAAACAACCGCAAACAGTATCATACGCGTCAACGCCTCGCGCTCCCGACGCTTCTATTCGTTACGATGCACTTTGGTTTGGTCAATTCTTATCCTTCTATTTTCAATGTTGAATTCTTTTTGAAACTGATCGCTCATTCTGTTGTTCCTGTGGATTTTTCTAGTCTCAGAGAAAGCGTCTGAACTAGGATGACACAGAGCGGCCGAGCCAAACACAAAAGACTCGTCTATACCGAAACTTGACTGAATAGATTTAATAAACATCCAGAATTGACAATCGTGACGATATTTCTCCGTACTGTTTTGCCTACCTTAGGTTCCCAGAGAAACGGACTGTCAAAACTTTGTCAAGCTCCACCCGGTAAACCTGTGTTGAGTGAAGAACAGCGGGGCTGTTTAGCAGGGTGTCAGTATGACGATAGTGAGCCACTTCCACTAAACAAATGACATAATACACTGATTCTTCAGACACTTTTAGCACAGATATTGAGTTTTATTATAACAAATGTTAGCTTTTTTGTTACATAAAGGTAACTTTAAAACTGCCTTGAAAACCTTTTAGAAAACCCTCATAATTAATTTTAAATACAAAATGAAATAATCACGAGTCATTACAATATTTACTGTACGAAAATACATTCTATCGGTCAACCATCAAAAATGTTGGCTTTAATGTGGACAGACAGACTTTAGTGAATGATAAATATTTGGCAATGGCAAATTTGCAAGTAATTAAATGTAATAAATAATAAAATAACTAGCATACCTTATTTAAAAAAAAAAAAAAAAAAATTACCGGGCTGTCAAATGATTAATCGCATCCAAAATAAAAGGTTTGTGTTTACATAATAGGTTTACTGTGTATATTAAACAAATGTGTATTCTTTAACATTACAAAAGCAGCAATTATACCCGAAATAAGCAGTGGAAATAAAGTCAAAAACAAGATCCCAAATTCCCTCTTATGTCTAATAAGGAAAGCCAGTGTAGTTCTATAACCATACAATTTTATATTATGTAGTGTGAAAGTAATAAACTTTGAAGTGTAATAAACAAAAAGAGTGTTTACAGAGGTTTATCAAGATGGCTTGTCTTCTTTCAGAGTGGTGGTCAACCTCAACTCATCTCGGATTACGTTAAATTCCATCAAGCCCTCATGTAGCTGATCTGCTACTTTTCTAATCTTGGCAGCAAATTCTGACTTTGCACCATTTTTCAGTACATGGGAGTCCTTGGCCACAAAATAGATGTCCATCCCAACAAAAAGCCCCATCAGAACACCTGTGGATATACTAGCGATCTGCACCGCACGCGCCACAGTGGTTCGCACCGCATTGGCTATCTGCAGCACACACATCTCACTGGCATTGGTTAGAATAGCTTTGCCTGCCATAGCGCCGTCCTTATAGATATTGTCAAAACAAGGGAAGTCTCGATTGCATGCATTCTTCATCTTATTCAGGTTGAACTTGCGTAGGTTTGTAATGCCTTGCTTGATGAACTTCATGCATTTGTTAAGGTCAGCCATCTTCGCCTGGTAGTCTTCCACAATGCGCTCTACCTTTTTGCGATCCAAAGAGTTGTTGACGGTACTGGATATCCCAGCGGATGCAGAGGTAAGACCACCTGCCATGGCAACACCCAGGCCAACCGCAGTGACGATCAGAGAGGTTCCCATTGTGAAAGGTGCTAAGATGAGGCCAGTTATGGTAGTAACACCTCCCACAGCACTGGTGGATTTACCAGTGATCTTGGCAATCTTGGTTTTCTTGTTGAAGCGGTCCAGGCCATCAGCAATGGCATGCAGGTCGATCACGTGCTGCCACAGTCCTTCCGCCCGTTCGGAAAAAAGTTTGTTAAACACACGTATGCCCTTTTGCACCTTTTCAGCTGTTACAGCAAAAGCCCTGAGCAAAAGACAATTGGTCAGTCAAAATCACTTTGTCATGTCACATGCACACAGAATGAATTGGGACTTACTTGGCTTCCTCTTTCTCTGTCATGTTGTCACTTTTGGGCATGTCTTCCCATTCTGAATCAGGAAAAAAACAAAATGGGAGGAAAATAGCTAAGAATTTGATCATGAAGGACCATCTATCAGAATCTTTTTAAAAATTGCTGTTAACTAGATTAAACTAATAAGTGGGGGGGGGGGGGGGTGTTTCTGAAAGTGGACTAACATGGCAGGACAAACTCACGTTCCACAGTGTTCCACCAATCCATGATGCCATCAAGAACCTGTGACATGCATTTAGGATAACTAAAAAATGTTTTTAATTTTTTTGCTAAACAAAGACAAGGATCTATATTTATCGAACAAACCTCCTCATCCTCTCTCTGAGTTTCACTTAAACGGAACTCATCCAGCCATTCCATGAGGGACTTCTTGTGGCCTTTAGTCTTATGGAAAAAAGAAACAAACAAACCAGAACGTAGATTGTGTTAAAGGGAACTTGAAGGGAAAATTCCAATGCAGAAACCAACAGAAATTGCAGAAGTTGTGAGTCAAATAGGAAGGTAGTGTGTTTGTGTGGTTGTGTTTGCATCACATGTTGCAAAAATCAGTATTTGCTGTTGCAAGATGAATTTTTTTCCCCCAGAGTTATAAAAAAAAAAAAAAAAAAAAAAAAAAAAAGCATAGAATTCTCCGGAAACATGCAATGGTAAGGCCACCAGTATTTACTCCAAATGGCAAGATGGACGCTTACTTTTGGATTTTCCTCTTCTCCAGGTGCTTCAACCACTGTGGCAGGCATCTTTTCCAGGATCTCATTGCTAGCGGCCTGTAACGTGGAGCAGAATGCACATAACCCTAAAGCCCTGTTCACAATACAAGCGATACGCAACAACAAAGCGACACGATCCCATTCATTTCAATGGAGAGGTGCCATTTTTCTAGGACACGAGCGACAGCGACTGTTGACGACCGCATGGGGCATGTCCAGCGACTCGACAAAGTTTAGAATCCTTCAATTTTATGCAAATGAAGAGCGACTTTCGGGAGCAACAGCCAATAGGAAAGAATATGGTAGACCTCAAGTGATCTTTCTCTTCTCAGCTCGGGCAGTGACGAAAAGATGCTGTTTGTGTTACCATAAATAAACATACGCAATGGATAAAAGCATGATGTGTTTCTCATTCACTTGTTTTTATGTATGGATTCAATTTATATTATGTTACATTATATTATATTTAGTCTTTTGCCTCCAATATGTTTATATTTAATGTCAAGAAAACTGATTCGCTGTCAACAACGACATTACTAGGCAGCCAGCACTGCTAGAGTGAACACAGCTTTAGCCTATGATTTAGAAATAACTTTGCAATTGTGATTATCTAGCCTATAATCTGTATTGACTTAAAAAAAAAAAAAAAAACCTTCATCTTTTATCTTTGGTTACTGCTATTTAGGATAGGCCAATTAAAAACCAAAAAGTATTGCTGAAAAAGCCCAACGGCATGTCCAAATATCAGCTTCCATACCAAGCTAGACTTGCACAAGATTCCTAGATGAACAGCAGCAACTTAACCAGTTTGTTACAACATGTTTTCAATGAAGCTCAAAGTTTAGGGGTGACGTCTGAGTATATAATCTGAGTCTATAATCTTCATGATAAAATATTATAAATATTATATTTCAATGAAGCTCAAAGTTTAATATATATATTATATATATATATATATATATATATATATATATATATATATATATATATATATATATATATATATATATATATATATATATATATATATATAATCTTTGCACACCATTGAGTTTTTTTATTATAAATACTATTTTTATTTTTTTGTTTTTTAGGTAGTAGATGTTAATTTTTTTTAGTATTACAAACCAGTTTAGAAATGAAATTGCTTATTTTTATATGTTGGTTGGCTCTCAACCTGCTCATCTTTATCTAAACCAGAACCTGTAACCTGTTATAAAAAAAGAAAAGTGCATTTTTGACAAACATTTGACTAAAATGCCCTTGTCTTTTGAGAGTCACTGGATTAAAGGCCATCCTAAGAGCCACCCAAAGATGTGTGTAATAAATCGGAGCTTTAATATGTGTATTTAGCCGGCAAATCATTTACAAAAAAAATAAATAAATAAAGTTGCATCGGTAAAAAGAAAAAGTATGCCCACCTGCACTGATTTTGACTGTTTATCATCAGGTTTCTCACAGGGTTCCAAGGACTGCTGTGTTTTTTCCATGCCCTGCTGGGAAAGCAGATGCCTTCCTATTACAACATGTTTTATCAGAACTAGTGAAATTATATATAAAAAAAGATCAAATATGTGAAATATTCAGTAACGTTTAACTAACACACAAAACACACAATACATGAAAAAGTGTCAGTTAAGTGAAAGCCAGAGAGAGAGACAGTATAGACATGGAAAAGGTAGACAAGGTAAGACTTAGCCTACTTAGACTGTTCGCCACAGTTGTCTTCAGTTTTAGAAAGCTCTGTATTCATTATGAGAATGTCCTAGAGAAGGATCAAGAGGAAAAAACAGGAATATTAAACACTGGGCTTTATATCTAACGATATGATCATGCACATCTAGTCAGTAAAGCCGGTTCCCTGATTACCGCTAAATCACCATCACCTGCTTTCTAATGGAGTGGCATTTAATATACAGAGCCGTAGATCACTGACAAGCTACGCAATATCGCGTTCATTATCGCAGATGAATCGCCTTCGATAATGAACGCGATATTGCGCATGATCATATCTTTAGATATATCGCCCAGCCCTACAGACCGAACATCATCACATGTTTAAGATTTGCTTTAAACTGAGAGGTCATCCTGAGACAGAGGAAGAAAAGGCTTTTTGTTGAAAAATGACCTTCATGAATCAACAATATGCTGCAGGGCAAAACAGACCACAGTTCAGCAACTTCTGCCATTGTACAAGTCTATTATGTTCACCAAGGCTGCATTTATTGGACAAAAATAGAGTAAAAACAGTAATACTGTGAAACTTTTTTACCATTTAAAATGTAATTTATTCCTGTCATGGCATAGCTGAATTTTCAGCGGCCATAACTCCATCCTCAGTGTTACATTGTTCAGAAATTATTCTATATAAAGCCAGTTTATTGTGAGATTATACATATTAGAGACACATGTATGCACTAAACCGCTTATTCTAATAAGTTTAATAAGCTTATTCAAGATTAATTCTGAAATATCTATATAAATCATGGATATTGAGGACAGATATAGAGGGGACAGCAAGCAATTTGAGAAATTAAGTGTTTGTGTAATTAGTGTAAATTTAATTAGGCTGTTTGTAAGATAGTTAGTTATGCTGCCTGCCTCAGGCAAGTTTGTCAACAATCTGCTAGAGTCAAGACAAATCACGGGGGCCTACAGCACACCGCACACTTCCCTGAAGAAAAAACAATGGAGCAGGGCGAGAGGGAAAATAAACCTGTGGACTTTCTATGAAATGAAAGAAAATTGTGTACTTTAAACTGTTGTGCCTGTAAATCCATGGATGGCAGTCAGGTGGTGCTAGTCAGGCTTTCTTCACTCAGAGACTGCTGGTCAGGGTTATAGTGTGTACAGTACATATACAGTATACTCCAAACTTTTCATAAAACTTGAGAACCCAGCCTTTTATGAAAAGTCTGAAGTGAGATTACACCTGTTAGGGGTGGAGCCACTCAAATATTTGCAGCAGAGGCCCCATAGCCCCACCCAATTCTCACAAGTTTTTGCTAGCAGTTCAATTTTACCTATTGTTCATATTTGACCAGCTTTAATAAAAATTATAACAATTGGTAAATCGGATAAAAGACTGACACATTCATCAAAATAATATAAATTGTTTAATATAGACCTATTTCAAAAATACAAATGTATCAAAAATAAAAAAGAAATTTGGCCTCAAACGAGCCGACTGAACAGCAGTGCTCAATGTACATACTGTACACATACAGTAGGATTAGAAGACATGTGTGTGTGTGTGTGAGAGAGAGAGAGAGAGAGAGAGAGAGAGAGTAGTGTTGGGTGATATGCTTCATAGTCATATTGTCCTATCGTCAGCCTGTGAGATCACAGATACACAATATTATCATGCTAATTTTTAAGAAATTATTTACTTTATAATTATTTACTTATAGCCAACGTGACCCAACTCGAGAGTATGGCTAAAAGCAACCTAATGTTAGTGTAATCTATTAACTACACATTATATCTGTTTAGTCAAGTAGCATATGGATATCTTGTCATAAAATATTTGTAATATTAACAAAATTGTATTTAACATGATAACAATTTAACAGAAACATGGTACGTTACTTATCATAATGCTTAAATTTACTTAGTTATTCAAACAACAGCTAGAGAAAAAGAGCAAACGTTAACATTATCAAATAACATCTTCACTAACATTTTTTTTTTATCCTGTTATAATTATTGAAGCTATCCACACTGTATGATGAATAAATCTCTTATACTTACATTGCACGTATATTTGCGCTTTGTTGTTTATGAGGAGAGAATTTGCAAGAGTGCAGAATTCAGCAGCGAGTGCTCACACTAAACAAAACTCCAGCGTTTTAGCCAGGGCCGGCCCTAACCAATTTTGTGCCCTAGGCAAGATTTTAGCTGGTACCCCTTGCATCGCAGCCAATTCCACCACCGATCATTCACACAGAAACTGCATAGCTTTATGGCATAAAACAAATTACAGTTGCTCAAAAAAATAAATAAACTGACATTAACTCAGCTAGCTATTTAAATTAGAGAACTTTATCGTCCAAAGGCAGCTACAATACTTACATTTAAATCTTAATTTCTTCATTTCAAACATTCATAAATTTAGGGATGCACTGATCTTTTTTTTTTTTTTATGACATTAAATGACATTAAGGGACGCCTGGTTTTTCAATAAAACTTTAATACTTAAAATTAAGTTTTGATTGCTGTATTAAATTTAGATCTGCTTATGTTACATATTTTGTTTTTAGGCATTTTTACAGCGTTGCTCATTATAACCAATCACATACGATTCTGTTGAGTTTAGGAATGCATTAGCCAATCAAAGGCGTCAGATTAGTCATCGCTGAAACCCCAGATTTTTGTTCAGACTGAAACTCGTATATTTCCTCACTATAAACAACAAAGTGTACATTGTACGTACAATGAAAAATAAGAGATTAATTTATCATACCGTGTATGGACAGCTTCATAGATTATAAGAGTAGTTGAGGGCTTAAACATTAGTTAGACTGAATGCTCATTTAGTTCAATCGCATATTAACAGTGATTTGCTGCCACCTACTGGCGGTTTTAATTACACATTTTAAAGTACCTTTTTTTTTTTTTTTTTTATCATTTCAAATATCAGTATTCAACGTTTGAGGATTAAAAATATCAAAACATTATTTATGCATTTGTAATTGCAGGTTAAATGCATTCATGTCTTACATTAAACAGTGTGTAAACACATCTAAATGCCCATTCAGATACAGCTTCTGTGTTTCCTCTGCATTGCAATGAATTTTGTTGATAATTCTTTTATTTGTTTGGTAACAGCCCCAAATGTCCTATTATTGTAATTGACTTTATGGGCTACACATTAAATGCGCTATTTAAAAAAAACAAAAAAAACAACAACAACAACAACAACAGGTAGCAATTTTACATAAATAGGAGAGTAAATGGCAA